>NW_020884877.1:22944726-23160165 GCF_003945725.1 Corapipo altera
GGCTGGAATAAAGGCAATCCCCAGGGCAGACAAGTCCTAAATAGTCCTAACTAACATATCCCTTTGTTTATTCAGAGTGCTACACTTATACGAGCTAATGACCCCTAACATCCCAGTTTCTCAAGCTCATACTCCTGCTGGGGACTTCCATATCAAATGAGTGGGCAATTTTTGCCAATGAACCTGAGAAATGCCCAAATCAAATCCTAGCTTCAAGAAGCAAGCAAGCCACAGTGGGAACACCTGCAAAATTGGAATCCCAATCCACACACTACCTGAAATGGGCCAAAAGACAAATAGGGAACTGCCTGAACTTGGACAACATTTGAAATCTAGCTTGGAATACAAATTTTGCAACTGGTCCCCACCTCTCAAAAGAAATCCTGAGGCAGAACAGTCAAGAATTGAAGGTTGGATCCAGAACCAAGGTCCGGACCAAAGTTTTTGAATTTGAACTGTTTTGGGAGCGGGGGAAACAAAAAAAGAAAATCCTCCCCCAAACCAAATGATCAACTTCTGTATGTTCATAATTATGCCCATTACCAAAGTAAACTGGAGCTATGCAGAGTCTGCCTGGTAAAACGATGTAAACACCTGGGCCCTCCATGTGACATGTAATAACCCAGGCATGTTGCTGGGATTAAAAGTAGGGAGACAAGTCTGCCTCTCAGCAGCTTTGACCATGTTCACCACTGAACTTTGGGATTCCCCTGAACCCAATATTCACTGTGAAACTCTGGGGTCATGATCACAAACAGAATAAAGGTTCCCCTGAAGCCCTGCAAAGCCAAGCTGCAGAGTCCCGTGAAACTAGCACTCAACAACTTCATCAGCCCTACTCCCACTAAAAACAATGGCAAAGTGTCTTCCATTGTCTTAGTGTGAGCAAGGTCAGGCCCTTCATTAAAGGCTGTATGTAGTAGCAGGAAGAAAAGAAATCTATATTTCTCCTTACCTTTACATATTTTGTGTTTAAATCTTGAAACTCTCCCAATTTCCTATTCTCAAGTAGACGGATTTCATAAGACTGACCTAGAGTTTAAGGAAACATTTCCAAGGTGTTTAATATGTTGTAGCAATGAGAGAGTCATGCTGGCATTTATGTGGCTGATAAAGCATACGTTTGATCAGGGAAAGCTTATTTTTGCTAACATAATGCATTTGCCCCAGTAATCATTAGGCACTACAGCACAGCAGAAATCTGAGGGGAAGGTTTGCCTTTTGGCAACTAAAATCTCTCCATTAGGGCATCAATTATAGCTGTCTCCCAGGGCTGCTACACTTTTCTGGTCGCCCTCCAGAAAGTCACCAAGGTGTTCAAGGCAGTTGTCCACCCATGTCACACGGCTGTGACAGCACTGCCTTTGTCTGTCCCTTCTGCTAAAGCAACTCTGCTAAAGCAATCGTTGTGTGAAGACATGCTGGCACAACACATCTAGGCACTATTTTGCAGAGGATAGAAACCTGGGCAAAATCTTCCCTTTTCCAGAGAGCAGCCAGGCCTGCAAGGTGTTTTGGTGAACCAGAAATATAAAATTTGTTCCATAAGGCCTGGGAAGTTGCTGCCCAGGGCATAAATACTCCTTTAGATATGTGTGTGGAGGCAGTGGGATATTACAGCATTTGCAAGGACCAGTTCTGGGAAGGGAATTCATACTCCAGCACCCCATGACCACCCTCAGAATAAGGAATTTAGCCAGTTCAATAGAAATTAGCTAACTGGTTTATGAAACAACATCTCTCTCCAAGGTTGACAGCAGACAAAGGAGACTGATGTCTCAATACCTTATGCACAAATTACTACAACATTACAATCATTGTATTATAGCAACTCTTTACAATAAACCTGCAGCCAGTACTAATGCAGGACAGGATCATTAGGATTAATGGAGTACACGTATACCTTATTTCTTGTTTTTCTTGTTTATCTTTCTATCCTCTCTTTTCCTGAAAAATGTACAGGGTATGACAGGGCACCAAGAAGATCAGTTTGGGTTTTCTGGTCCAACCAGTATCTCCACAGAACTGGCCCTGCAGAAAACTGCAAAGCAGATATATCTCCCTTCAAGTAGCTCCTATCAACAGAGACAAATCCACTACATTTCTGGATCCAGATCTAGAAACGGAAGACTTATGACAGCAGATGTATCAGAAAGGCACTGTGTTACAGGGAGATTCCCTTCTGAGAATCCCACCTACCTGAGTACAGAACATATCAATAGAGCACATGGATAACTGTGCTTATTCAGCTGGTTGACAGGTAGTAAAAAAAAAAAAAAGGGGGGGGAAGGGGGCAAGAGAGGCCATATTGAATCCCCAAATGTTTGCACAACACTCCTATGGATGTTAATAGGAATTCTGCAAACAGGAAGTGACCCTTAAATCCAGCAAGTGGCTTAGGGCACAGGCAGAGGGGAGAATAAACCATATGAAGTACCAAAATAAGCACTGGAAAGATGCATAGATCTTTACCCATCTCTTTGCACATGAGTAAAACAAAATGGCAAGAGTCACCTGCCTTTGAAGACTGCTGAACAACAAAAGTGGATTTTGTAAAATGCAGTCCTGAAACTGAGGTCTTCCACACTTTAACTCAAGAGACTTTCTAGCATTCCCACTGATATATGTTAATGTTGTTCACTTAGCAAATTTTAGACAGATGTACATATTACCCTACATAATCCATGCTGTTGCATTAGCATAAAAAGATCAGGGTCGGGTTAAAAAAAACACATTTTCTCTCACAGAATTATAGAAAAGATCAAGTCTAACCATTAACCTTGGACTGCCAAGTCCACCACTAAACCATGTCTCTAAGTGCCATGTCTGTTGTAGTATGTACTTTTATGTGCTGTACATGTTTATCTATGAAGTACTTGGTTGCTCAATGGTTCAGTTTGGGGATAGATTTCACCAGCAGTGGAGTGATACGGTTCATCATCTCAAACCAATTTACACAGCCAAGCAACTCTTGCACTTACAGTTCATTCCAAGGCAAATATGAGGCTACTTAATCATTACAGAGAATTAATTTAGGTTTTGAGACCATGAGCGCCCAAAAGACAGTATCTATGACTGTACTCAGATGCAATAACAGGGACAGGGAAATTTAGTGGTATGAGCTGTGCTACAGAGGAAGGGAATGGTCAAACCAGAAGCACTGCCAGCCATTCAGCAAATATCTCAGGAATGAGTAGGTTTTTGGGACACCTTCACATACTGAAACACTCTTACTTTTGTCAGCCCGATTCACTTATTTGTGGTTCCAATGAGACAAACGAAAATAATGGGCATAAAAACATTTCACAGTTCCTTTCACAGTACCATCAAGCACTCAAAAACTCTGCAGCTTGCATCTTCCACCCCTTAACGGGATAGGAACAGTACTGCAACCCGGCAGCCAGCAGGCACCACACATCTCCCTCCACCTGATAGGACTGATTCACCTTGGATGGAGCTAGAAACACATTCTGCTGCCTAGAAAAAAAGAAACTGCAGTGTAGACAGAGTTAATATTAAACAGAAAGCCAAAGAGGAAATAAAATGGTTTGATGAAAGATATATGGGTCACCTGATGGAGGCCCTGGAACGCAATTTATGCCAGGAAAAACCTCAAGTAAAATGGTATTTTATGCTAACTGCTTTCCCCTTGAACTCAGAATGTTTAACTCTAGTTGCTACACATAACGATTATCAAACAAGACTGCTCCCAGTAAACCTTGAGAACACACACAGTTTTATTTTCCTCTCTGTGAAACTCTGTCAGTGAGAATTCAGTCCTAATTTCTCAAAGTTCCTTTATATATCAGTCTTTTGGTACTGATTTTGAATTTATTCCCCTTAGAGCTTTCCAGCAAATTCATTGCTTCATGGCTCATGGTACCCATAATTCATTAGCATGGACAGCATTCAGATCTTTGTACTTTTATAGCACCAAACTGCTTGGATTATAACTTTTCCTTGAAAAATATGTTCCAAACCTTGTTCAACCTATGTCTTCCACCATCACTATCAACAAAACTCCTGAAATGGTGAATTACAATCTCAGCCCTGCAACTATAACTGCAGGGGAAAAAAAAAAAAACAACACCTAAAGAATGACCACTTGGACATTAGAAAACAAAATCATTTTGTAAAATAAAGTGAACAATAGCGACCTAACCTGAAGAAAGCTGAACTCCCCCTGGCGTCAAAGAGGACAAAGAATTCACACAAGGCTCAGATACACAGATCATCTATGAATCCTCTATCACTGACTCACCAGCACTGGCAGGCACAGACTGACAATTTTCTGCTAAAACTAAATCAGTAATAGATCATTCTTAGTCAGGTATCTAAATCTGTAAAGAAGTATGTCAGCAAGTGTGACTAAAGCAATCCGTATTTCCAGTTCCCAAGACAGACTGCAAGTAGCTAAGCCCAAAACATAATGCTGAAATACAGAGTTTTCCCATACTGAATTTTTCCATCTGTCTGAGATGGAAATACAGATTAATACAGGTCAGACTACAACCTTCCAAGTCAATACTTGGTGGTAAAAGCTGGAGACAGGGGCAGAGGGTACCAATGCTGAAACTCTGCAGTGATTTGATTGAATGGCCCAGGTCCAGAACCTGGGCAATATCTGGTCCTCAGCTGACATGGGTTCAACATCTAGTGGGCTCAGACAGAAGAAAGAGCCTGAAAAAAACAATTGTGGCAATGGAGAGCAGTGGTGGCTGCATTTGATCAGTCCTCCTTTAGCAGGATGATAGTCATCACCCAGTGCCAAAGGCCAGCCACGTGCTGAAACCTTTTCCTACCACACTCTCAACACTGGCCACAGCTGCATCACCATAGGCAACACAGGTCTGAGACCACTTCAAAGTTCATAAAGCAAGTTGAGAACACCACCATAGGCAACACAAGTTTGAGATCACTTCACCACAGCCTGACCACTGGTCATGGTGTAATACTGGACACATGGGGCACCTAAAGCGTCTGTCACCACCTGAAATGAAGAAAACACTCTGCAAGCAAATCCCCAGCACAGTTGATGCCAAAGCAACCTCTGCATGTCTGTACCACTCAGTGCTCCCCTCACTCACCACAGTCCTCCTTTCCTACTTTAGGCAAAGAACAGAGCAGCAATAAGTATTTAGAAAACGACAGTAAATTCCTGAGATGCAATTTGTCTCCCATCTTCATTGAAAGCTTCAGGGGCACCAGTAAAAACCTGGGTGGGTGATGATATGCTTTAATTTGCATTTTAAAGAGACATTCCCTGAGCAACAGCAAATTTATGCAATCTCCTCCTAAATGAGAGTTTGAGCAACTCGCTTTACAAACAAGAGTAGTATCCAGCAAAGTAGTAAGCATCGAGGTTCAGAAAGTTTCTGGTTGGTAATTCATAAAGAAATTGCATCTATCTGAAGGAGGATTTATAGACTGCTTAGTTTTTTTAATTTGTATTTTGGTACTTAATGCACATTAAATGCAGGTATGACCACTTAATGTGAGGACAAAAGAACTGAAAGTCAACAATTTACTACAGATGAAAAATAATTTAGTTCAACACAGGAATGCTTTGACCTGCTCAGAAGGTACAAGTTTTAACAGCTTACTGATCTCCATGGAATTTGGTCAGCCATCAGGAATTCTAGGTAATTTCTGGTTAAAAAAGATTATCACCATTGCAAGCTCGAAGTTACGTTTTGTTCAAAAAGTACCTGCTACACAACTAAAATATCCTCCTTGCTTTTCTTTGTTTTAGTGTTACGTTTCAAGGGCCACTTGCACTATGCATTTTGTGGTTTTCTGCACAATACACCGACACGATACACTAATTTCCAATTAGGATGCTGATGTTCCAGGCTGATATGACTCAGGCCTTACTTAATCTAGCAAAGTAGTCTACTTGTCTTTCCAGCAATTAATTAAACCCTAACCTTTGACTAAGCAATATAACCCCTACAAAAGTCTGTGGAAAGATAAAAAAAAAAAACCAACAAAAAAAACCAAACAACTGAGACTCCTCTTTTTCAGAATGGATCCACACAGCACTGGACAGAACCAGCCTGGAAACTGTTTGATTATTAAGCCAAGCTGGCCAATAAAAATTCCATGTAGCAACTTTATATGGACATCCTCAAGAGCGCACAGATAAAGGCAAAGGAATGCTGACAGTAAAATGTAGCATGTAGAAGGAGGGGGAGGGAAAAAAAAGCAAGCATTTATTGTCCCAAACTGAAGCACATCCAGCAGGCAGGAGGATCACCTTTGAAACAGCCAAACACAACTATTCAGGGCATCAGGCACATACAAAGATTTTTCTGACAAGAAAGATTAATGAACCCCCAGGGTAAACAGACAAGAGTGACAGAGCTGGCATCTGAATTTGCACGCTTGATTACCCACACCTCTTTAGCCAGTCACAAGCAAAAATAAAAATTAGCATGACTTGCTCAAGTGTCCCATGTGTGGAAACTGCAGGAAAAGCAGCAAAAGCAGAACCCTCAATCCCTGAGCCACAAATGGCAGTGGATATTCTGCAGTTGCTTACTGTAGCCTCATTTGACAAGATGCTGTAGATGTTTATCCAGTGGATATTATGAATTCACCAGCTACACAATAGGCCACCCTGAAAGTTCCCACTACGCTAGGAACATGGAAATCCTGCAAAGGAGGACAAGCTGTGGGCCAGGAAATGCAAAAGGATCACTAGAGACAACCTCATACTGGCAAGCTCATCTTGCCCCACATCCTATCTTCAACACAGCACCCAGAGATGGAGCTCAGTGAATGCTGTCAGCCTTTTCCTTGTCATATCTTCCCAGTTTCTGATATTCAGTATCCAGATTGCATCCACATTAAACTGCCCAGTCAGAACCAATGCTCATTAACTCTTGTGTGGTCTCCTTCTGAACTTGCTCATACTGTGGCAGTCAGAACCACAATTTACACACCTTGCTTTAGTATTCAGCCTTGCCCTTCACCTGCCTCCTGCCTGTTTCCTCCTGCAGATAAGCTGCCTTAGCTCCACCATGTTCTGGTACCCATCCGAGTTCAGCACCGAGGATACCTGCTCTACTTCCCACTGCCACCAGGGCAGCAAGACTACAGGAACAGAGAAGAGCAGTTCAACTACTAATTCTACTACCACACCATAGAGTTTCACTGCCATCATGTTTATGTTTTTCCTCCTTTTACAACCTGCCCCCAATCAAGGGGGTTTCTTTGTCCCCCTCTTTCTCTTTTCCTACCTCTTTCTTGAGGGAAACCCAACACATGCCTCAGAGCCAAGTTTGCTGCAGGAAAATTTCACTGCTCATTTACTATATGAATATTTGACAGATCCCTACTCTCCCCAGACTTTTGAAGATGTTCTGTTTTACAGTGGTGACTCTTCATAGCTAACAGGCATTAACAGAAATACTCATTTACAGTGGTTTCCACTCAAAAGAGGGGGAGGTACATTTAAATCCCTGAAGACTACAGTCCAGCTTTGAATCAAGGACACAAAACAAGCCAGAAGACACAGAAACACCCCAATTGCTAAATCACTGTGTGCACTTGGGCTTCTCTTGCATAGACCCCATCTACTTTACTGGATCCCACCTAATCTAAGCCATGTTACAAACTTTGATTTTTAATATAAATTAATCAGTGAAGAAATTATAGACTTCCAATTGAAAGCTGCAAAAAATATCTACCCTGTGAAAACAATTCCTTCCTGTATTTCCACTTCTCTAGCATGTACTTGAAACACTCAGGATTATCTTAGTCACATCTGTACAGCTCAGGAAACCTCAGCCCCCTCTGTGTAAGTAAAAATACAGGCTTTTTCTGGTTTCAACCCGTTCTAAGTCAGTTTGGACAACAGGTTTTATAGCTCTGTAAGAGTAACTTTGTGTGTAATATTTACTTGAGTTTCAGATAACTAAAAAGAATGGTCCTGGGTGAGGGTGCTGAGGAGGGATGCAGAAAAGCTGAGTATGTCTCCTGACCCCACCTAGCAGCTCCCTCAGATGCCCTCAGGTGCTTCCTTTACCACATTTCTGCAGTTAATAAACTGGGAGAAGCAAGTCCCAGTCCTGCATGTGGCTGCTCAATCAGTGCCTACCACAGGGAAGGGGAGGACATGTGATTGGCAACTGCCCTATCAAAGCAGACCATACCTTCCACACTGCTCACAAGTGTGGCACCAAGCTAGGACAAGAGCACTGCTCCAGTGCTTGCTGTCTAGTTCCAGGAACGCACATTAAATTCTTGGTAGGAAGCAAATGAGAGAAAAAGACGGTTTTTCTCTACCTCTTTAAGGGGGGAAAAAGCACATTCTCTTATAAAAAAGTATATTATTTCTATAAAAACAGCTAATCATGTCAAACCTCCAATATTTCTCAAGCTTTTTACTGCTACCTAAAATGTCATCTTTTAGGACACTGCAAATAAGAGGAAGCTAATTGGAAAATTTCCACATCTTCTCAGATTGGTAGGTACATTGATACAAACATCAAAGCCTGTAAAATCACAGGTAAAAATTTCACTATCATAAAGGAATCTCAAAGTAAATATGAGTAATGGGGTAAAGTAAAAAAATTTCATGGAATACAAGGGAAAAATCTTCCAGTTATTCTCACATTTCTCATCACAGTCAGAGGAACTTCTGAGCACTCCCTTCCTTCACAGATATTTAAGATTTATGGGAGAACAAAATGCAATCTAGGGGCTTCCAGCAGGAGTTGTGCACAGGCTATAGTCCAGCAAGTTCATAGTCCCATTTGAATTTTATCCAGATGTTAGCAATAGAAGAAAGGATTACAAAAAGAATAGAAAACAGCCTCTTGGTTAAAAGACAACTGAGATTCTAGCTTCCTAGGGACAACAGAAGTCAGATGCTCTACTTACGCAGAGGTGCCTTGTCATCTGAAGTAAGATTCATAGTGAGCTTAGGGATGGTGTGGTTTGGAGACAGGGTTGTTTATCCTGGGCTGCCAAGTGAAGACAGAGCTGCCAAACATATGGGGAAATTGCTTCTAGCACAATTAATGGCTCCGGGTGAGACACTAGAACCTACTCAGAGCTGTCTTCAAAGTCAGGCAGGAGACAAATTCCTTTTCTGAATATGAAGTGCACCACAAGAACCAAAAACACCAAGTAGCCAGTCTCAGATATGGGAAAGACAAACCAGCTTCATTAGGCATTTTTTAAACCATCCAAACCCAGGAACAGAGTGGAAAGGGGTCAAGGAGTAGCATGGCAGCTCACAACAATCAGGGAACAAGGATGCCGAGGAGGGGAGCCACCAGGGAGTACCTGGTGCTCAGTCTCAACAACACAAAGTCATTGTTTGTGCCTGTGATCTCAAGCAAGGGTGGAGTGCATGTCCACAGGGAGAAGCCACCAGCAGCAGAGCTCCTACAAATGCCCAGAGCCTGGTCAGTGGTGGCAGTGACTAGCATGGGACAAAGCAAAAATATCCCCACAAACAAAGCTATAATTAAACCAGAAGCACACCCAGCTAGAACTCAGCCTTCTCTACACTTCATTTAGGCAAATAAAGAATTGTTCCAGGAAAAGTACAAACATCCAGGCAGTTGTGACCCCATAAAAACTCAGTTACGTAGGAGTTAACGTCAATACAAAACAGCTTTTTTTCATTTACTGTAAATCCCAGTGTTTAAAACTGGGTTCTCTGGCTGTAGAAGATTAGACAACCAAATTTGAACTTTAGACTTTTTAAGGGAGGCACAGGTTCTCTTTTGCCTTCTGTTGTAAGCAGTTTCATCTCCTACCCAAACAATTAGCAATTGACTCCAAAGTGTCCTCTTCAGCTTCTCCTTGCCCAGGGCTTTCTACACCTTTCTTTGGAGAAGAAATCAGAACACATCTGCAGTGAGCTGAGGCAGGACAACAGCCACCAGGTTTTAAATGAAGCACTGTTTAAAGTTCACCAGCTTATGCACATGTGTCTTGAACCTGGATATATGCCTTCGCAGCCTGGGATTGAAATGTGGGGCTTTTGCTCAGGTGTGATCCAGACTCACACTAAGTCCATCTTTAGCTCCATGAGGCAGCTGTTGCTCATGCACCTCTACAGCAACACTCCCAATATTATCACAGGTTTCCTCAGGTGTTAGTGGTTTACTCTCATGGGTTTTGTTTTGGGCTTGTTTCTTTTCTGAACCATCTAGGACTGGCAGTAAGGCTAACTCCTGGAAGATAACAGTAAAGCAGAGACAGCCAGCCTTCCAAACCCTAACCAGCTGTATACTAAAATCCTCACACGGCCAAGAACCTCAAGTCACACACTGCAGATCTGCAGAGCTGAACAGAGCCCAGGAAAACTTTACAGGCAAGTGACGGCCAGTTACTCTTAAGTACCACTGGGGGACTGGGTTGGATTTGTCACACAGCCTGCTCTCAGTGACCCTCTGCAATCAACCTTAACCACGCTCTATTTGAAGTAATTGAGACCCGAGGCTCTGAGCCAGCCTAATGCTGGTCATGAAACAAAATCATGACTTGAACAGCTCAAAGTCCACATGTGGTTCTGGCACTACAAGCTGATTCCCTTGAGCAATGACTTTCAGGTTTTTGTGATTTTTGGCATTTTGTTTTTTAAAGGAATGATTTTATTTCCTCATATTTATTAGCACTCAGATCTACTGTACACAGTGCTTGTTTCCTCTACATTCCTCCTGCTGCAATTTCTGGAACCACCTTTCATTGCTCCCATTTCTCTCCATGTTTGAAACTGGTTTCAACCAGCCATGGTCAAACCACACCCCATATGACTGCAGACCATGGAATATGCACTGCATCAAGCTGTCTTGCTAAAGCAGTGGTTTGTAACATGGTTGCTGGTTGATTGTTTGTCTGAAAATCCCTATCCACAAGAGACACTGAAATACTGCTAAAAGGCAGGCTAGTTCCAGAAATGTTAGGCCATGTTTGTGCTGCAGACTTCTGGACAGTGTAGCTCTGTTGATAGATGTGATTCCTGACCAAAGGAGAAGTGCCAGCAGCAGCTTCTAATGTGAGGACAGCACCTTTACCAGTTTTGCAGACTGAAGGTGGAATGGTGTTGAGACACCATACTAATAAGCCTATACTTTGTCCCATCAGATGAGTAATCCTCCCGAGATCCAGTAAAGACCTCTTAATGAAGGAACTGCCCTAAAGAATAGCAAACTAAGCCTGTGTTCAATTTGGCTCCAGTTTCCCAAGGAATGTGGGAAGGCAGGGGGGTAAGAGATCAGGAAAGACAAGTGTAATGAGTCAGTCTTTGGAAACCAAGCTAAGGATTTGACTCTAGTTACTTCATTTACAGGCTGGTTCTCGAGCTGTGGCCAGCAAGCACTCATGGTTTCAAGCTGGAGTAGATAAGCTTGGGACTCTGCCACTGCCAAATGTCCCCAAGTCAACTTAACACTACAGCTAAACTCATTCCCTTGTGCTCCCTCACAAATACTTCCCCTGCCTTTGCTGAAAACACTGGTCTCTGCTCTCCAGCTCAGGAGTCCTCTCAGCCTCCACTCTTGTGGAGAGCCCAGGCCAGAGACCTCTTCCTCCTCAGTGCCACTGGCCATCTCTCTGGGTCTATCCAGCAAGAAGCAAGGCTCATGAGAAGTAATTATGTTCCACAAGCCTGGAGCCCTCTCCCATCTCTACACAAATATAGCCACTGGATAGTCCTTCTTCTTAGCACTTATGAAATCCTTTCAGATCTCACTTGAAATTCTCCACTGGTTCCTCTTCTATCTCTGCTATGTAACTCGGCCTTCAAGTTGCTACCCAGTATTTTCAGCTTTCCACATTTCATAGCTCTGTCAGGCCTGACCTTTATTCCATCCTGCCTGTGAACTACCTCCTGAGCTGGTCCACTCACCATCATTGAACCAGTCACATGCAGAGAACGTGTTTCAGGGCAATAAGCAGAGCTGCTTCACGGTGACAAAAGGTCAGTTACCGCGTGGTGAAGAGCTCAAGTTCAGAAGGAACATCTGAAGAGCAAGTGCCAAGAGTCACCTAGCAACCAGAATGCCCCATACCCTTTACTCACAGTTTGGGAAAGTTACCACACTGGATGTGAATTGCTTTGTTGGTGCTGGGACAGTCACTGTGTCTTTGTATCTGCCTTACTAGGAGCTATGACTGACACATAGGCAGGGTGGAGGGATATTCATTAATGAAGTTACCCATTTGCTAAAGCAATCCATCCCAACACCCAAGCATACAAGGAAGAAGGGAAGTTTTATGTAACAGTGTTTGGCCAAGCCATGATAAACACAGAGAGAGGGTAAGGTGCAAGAGGTGTCCCTTTTCTTACAGTCAGCATAAGGGGATAAGGTGTAGGGAATGGTCTAAATTGCCTCATGAGATGTCTGTGGCATTGCAGCTGGATCACAGTGTTTGGAGTCAGTCAGCTCCTCTGTTGTGCCAGGAGTATTGATTCCAGAAACCTCAGATGCCCCAAGGTTCCCTTCACATACCTCCTCAAGCTCATACAACGTAATTCTATTAATGGGATTAATGTTCCGACAGAGTCTTTAAATCCTCATCTCTTTTTAACCCAAGGCAATGTTCTCACCAATATCCCACCAACAGCAATTAGACACCCCAGCTCTGACCACAGCTGGTTGGAAGGTGAGTCCACCATCGTTGTCTCCTCATATCTGTAGTTACCTCTAGTGAACCCACTAGTTTCTCATAGCAGCTCATATCCACATGTGACCATACTCCATTCCCCTTTTACTAACTAGCACAGGCAAGGGATTTTGGTCTAATGCAAACTACATGTCAGACAAATTTACAGTTAAGGTCTGCCCTTGCTACAGGAGAGGGTCAGTGCTGGGAGCCAGACTGCAGCCAATGGTGTGGACTCTGAAACAGCCTTTTGAAGTAGAGCAGAACAGCTTTTAAAGCAAGTACATTGCAAGATCACAAAAAAAAAAAATTTAAAAAAAAAATCAATCTACATACAGAGAGCCCAGTGTAAGGAGGAAGACAAAATAAGTGCTTAAATAAGTGAGATGTGGATGCTCATGAGAAGGTAGCAGGCAGATGCAAAGTTCCTGCCAAGGGGAACAGAAAACAGTGAGCCAGTCAACTATCAGAAGATGCACCACCTTTTACTACTAATCACCCTTCGAGGAGCAAGTGCTGTTTCCATGCACTGTGGCAAGCCAACAGAATTATAGGGTGCCCATTTCTTCCCCCAGCAGCTTCCCAACTCTGCCCCACTGCACAGCTCCTGCCAGCCTCATCTCTGCTTTGGTCCTCCAGGCCTGTCCAGCCTCATATTCTCCAGGGTACATTCTACAGGGACACATCTCACCTTTCTCCTTGAGGGATGAAAGACAGATGATAGCCAAGAAATGCCAAGGAAACAGGTCAGTACTGTGTCAAGCTGTAGCAGGAGACAACTCCTTGCAATAGTAAGCAGGACAAAGCCAAACACAGCATGGTCTATCTGAAAGGCAGTAACAGTCTTACTTTGCATAGGAAAACACAGACTATTCCAGTCAGAGTTTTTTAAAACTCATGGAATTGTGTAAAGAGTTGTCTAGCTTTTTCCTTACCAAGGTAAAACAGCAGGCACTGCTTCATGTATGCTAAAATATTTGGCCATTGCCTGCTTTTCATAAAAAAATCTTTTATCCCAATACAGGAAAAAATTGCGTTTCACAGGAAGATTCATCTCAATCTCACCCTTGATATGCCTCATATCACCTCCTGGGGCCTGCTGTGTTTAGATGGATAAACTGGGAAGCATCCAAAGCATTTTTTGATCCTGGGAGACAGAACAGTGCCAGCTGATGTGACAGGAAACACCTGGCTCCTTGGGTAGAGCCTGCAGTACTCAGCTGATCCTTCTGTAGGGCTCCATGGGTCTACCAGCTACCACCACAGATCCAGCAGCCAGCTGCACTTGAGGTCAGACTCCAAAGGAGATCAGGGCTCTGATTTCTACCAGCATTGAGAGAAACCTACCCAGGGAGGCACTCAAGTGAGCATCCTACTCAGTGCATGAAGCTTAAAGAGCTGAGGCAGTGTCCTGAAGCAGAAAAGGATCTCAGTAACAGTGCAGACACCCTCCAGGTTGTTGTCGTCAGGCTAATGCCCTTGTTTACAGCCCAGCAGAAAATAAGCATACTATGTTAGCATAATATGTGCCTGGAGAGGTCTGATCCCTTCAAGGCCCACATGCAGGAGGTGCTGCAAAGTGACAGCCAAACACCAACCACATGCAGAGATGTGAATGCATGAATTCTGCCAAATGGAGGGGGGCGGGGGGAAAGTGTAGAGAAATACACAGTGTTTGTTTATCCAGGAGTAAAAACTAGCCTATGAGGTCAGTTACAGAGGACTTTGATGCACTGAACCCTGGCAACTTGTCAAGTTAGGCACTGAGCAGAGCCATATCTCAAAGCCAGTGTGAATGATGCCATGCTCTGCCCAGACCACAGAGCAGCCCTTGGATACCTGTTAACTCATCCTCTGGCAATGCCTTGCAGCATCCAACTTTGCCAAAGTTTGCCCACCTGCTTATCAATCTGGCCTTGCAGCTGCAGTTTAAGTTGTCTGAGATCTAGCCAGTACTTGGCCACAGGGAACTGTACATGCTACAACACTGCTTTAAGTCAACAGTTAAATCAGTGTTACTTCATTATTTTATAATAGTTGATAATCTGGTATCTAAATATGAAAAATTAAATACTCCTCCTTTCCTCCACCCCCTCCCCATCTCTATCCCTCTTTTCCCATCCCGCTGCCCTCCCAGTGAAACAAGTATGGGATTAAATCTCTCATCAACTGTTCCCAGGAAATGTGCTCTTCTTCAGTGTAGTGCAAACCCTACCTTGGTTGAGGTAGGTCAGGGTTTCTTCGTGCAGTTTCACAGCAGGTGATGTGGCTGTGCAGAGGACATACTGAAAGGGTGGCAGTTTGGCATCATTCTCAGGAGACAGCTGCGGTTCTTCCTGCTTGAAAATCGGCAGCGCAAGGACATCTCTGCAACACATAATTCACAGACATTTAGTTACAAAGAGTTAATGGAATATGCCAGCCTAAATCTGCACTTGGTTCTCATGATCTGGTATAATGGAGATGGTCTCTGAAGAAACAGAGTTAAAATGGCTAAAAGAGAAAGAATTCTGCCTGTATAAAGTAACCAGGCAACTTCTGCCTCTAGGACATCAGCACTGCACAATACAGAATGCCTGAGAATTAATTTATATTTTTAAAAATTAAATCAGATTTACTTTTCAGTTAAGCAGTTTTCTTGATGAGGAAAAAAATCACCAAAAATAGATTCTTCATCCTTGTGCAAGTACATATGTTTAAGAGTTCTTGGGTTCTTAGATGAAAGCCTTTCATGGGAAAAAAAAAAAAAGGCAAGAAAGGGCACTTTGACAGTTGAATCTCTGGTTAGTAAAATGTCTTCAAGTAGCAACTAAGGGCAAGGAACAGACACAGCTCTGGTGTAAAAAGGAGACATTCAGGTAAATAATGGCATGAATCCTGCTGGATTAATTGACTCATGAGATCTCCCTGCACTCTAAATATGTCTGGTCCCAAGCAATCATATAGCTCTTAAGTCAGCACTGGGCCACCTTCATAAATGCACACAAAGGTGCTCAGGAGCAGCTTCACCAGGACCTGCACATAGTCCCTGTCCTCACTTCTTTACAAGATGTTGATGCTGACCTGCCTGCTGATTTAGTGTCAGGCTGATCCCAATCCACACTAATCCCCAAGCAGAACTGGTATTAGCAAGGCTGAGAGCTCAACAAATGATTAGTTGATTAGTACAAAATGAGACGTCAGGAATAAGCATCCTTGTCTCAGCCTGTTTGATACTGAAGAACCACATTAGCCCTACCCGTGTCACAAACACTTCTGATCATTGTGTCCACCTACTTAAGACAATAATATCCTTCCAAATTAGGAGGGTTATGTTGAACATGGAGACAATTCAGAAGAAGATTCTTTTTCTTCTGCATTTCCTCCAGATGTGTGAAGACTTGAGATTCCCATTACAGAGGCTGCAGTTCTGCTCCTTTTGATAATCTCATATACAAAAAGCTGTAAGAAAAAACATCCAAGAACATACCAGCATGTACAGGCATGCACCCTGAAAGGGCATTAAGAATTTTTGCCTTGCCTGTTCAGTTAATGATCCACTCGTAGCACCCACAACCTTGAAGGCTACCCAGGTCATGAGTGAAACAGTGCAGCAGTTTAGAGCAAACTGCTGAAGTGCCTGGTTCAACCAGAGGTACTCTTCTTTATGGCAAAATAAAGCCAAAGAGCAAAATGTGTCACTTCAGACACAAACAGGAGAAAAGAAACACCCATCTCTGTTTCCATTCTCTCTTCCAACCCCACGCCCTCCGTGTTATCACCCACTCGAAGGCATCCAGCCCCATTTGCTTACTGGCATTACTGACATAATCACGGCTCTTGCCTAACTGCTGCCACAGAGAGGGCTTTTTTTCCTTAGTGATGATTTACTACAGTAACGAAGTGACAGAAATGCCTGCAGTAGATTTCTGAAATAGACAGCATTGCTCCACACACATGCAGGATCTGATACTGCTCCAGAGTCATCTCGCTCACGGATGCCAACGTTTGCTCTTAACACACTCATCTGCACAATGCCATTGGAATGTGTGAGGCTTTACAGACGAGAACAGGTCAAAAACTCCAAAGCCCAAAACTTCTGCAGTTCAGCAGAAATGGTGCACAAGGTCTGGCCCAGGTTTAACAGTTAGAGCTGAGGAATTTGTACACCTACTCACCTGAAACTGAAATATTTAGGCAAGAGGATATCAAAATTCCACCAATACCATATTTCACATCAGGCTCTTAGCACCCCCGCACTTGCCAGAACAGCTGTCTGATTGCTGAAGACTGTAAGCATGGAGGAATCCATGATTTGGTTTCTTAAAAGCTTCACCATACTAAAGCCCCAGTGAAGCCACACAATTCAATCACATTTT
The DNA here is from genome assembly GCF_003945725.1 of Corapipo altera. Taxonomy (NCBI): domain Eukaryota; kingdom Metazoa; phylum Chordata; class Aves; order Passeriformes; family Pipridae; genus Corapipo; species Corapipo altera. The sequence continues at coordinate 22,961,712 of NW_020884877.1, forward strand.
TATTCTTGGAGCATTTGAACTAATGGCCTATGGTATCTGTGGCTTTGGGTCAAGACCTTCTAAAACACTGCACCTTATCAAAAATGTTTGGAAGTTCGGAGGTGAAGACTTAAAAGAATTTTTAAGTTAAGTATATAAGCCATCGCAATATTCAACGCTTAAAAAAAAAAAAAAGGTGAACTTCTTAAAACTCTCACAAGTTTCACCTTTTTGCTAAAACCTTCCAGTTCTGGTCTTAAACAACACTTAGACTGTTGCTTACCCGAGAACAAAGTTATTTGAGAGTTCAGCCAGCTGATGGAACAGAAAGTAAAACATGTACTTGGTTTTTATAAAAACTGGATGAAGATTTACAAGGATTTTTCTGTAATATCATCTTGCTTTAACTACAAATGCCACTGAGGTATGGTAGAACTTACACGGATGTCTCAGATACACAGAAAGCCTTTGATCTCTGCAAAGTATAATTTATATAAACTTTTCTTACAGCAACTTCAAGAATTGTACTATTTCAGTTTTCCGTGCAGCGCTGCTACAAGGGGTTATGGAAAGCCTTCAGAAAGGCACAGATCAGCAGAAAAATGCCCCTCTTAGAAATGCATATCTTGACACATTCTCATGGAAAGTGAATTGGCCAGAATTAAGAGGTCTCTACACAAAAAATGAGGGTTTTGTTCAACCAACCTTCCCTGAAACACCCAAGGGCATTGTTGCCATAAAACTGATTTTAGGGCTTTTAGTCCCAAATCAAAAACATCATGGTGACAGTAGCAGATACTCACTAAAGCTGAAGTTTGTTCCCAAAACACTGACAGGTCACTGCCATACCAGCAGCCTTCCTGACAGAAAGGTGTCCTTTATCCCCCAGCTAGCATCAAGCCAGCAAAAATAAGCAAATGTGTTTTCTGGCCAATTAGACAAAATTTCAATTGTGGACTCAAGCCTGACGCAGACCTGATGATCTTGAAGCACTGTGCTACAAACCCATGGAGTTAATGAAGCAGCCTGAGCACCATAAACACTCTCTAATGCTGAGAATACACACAAGTAGCAATGCTGATGCTCCTCTGTTACTGCCGTCCTCACTGTCCTGAACTAATCAGATCTGCAAGCACAAAGCAAAAGAACAAGACTTTTGCCACATATATGTTGTGAAACTGACTTACTGAAACAGAGGGACGACATGAAGAATCTTGTATGAAGAAGTGGAGAAGCTGCCAGAAAGTAAGAATCTTACAGAACCATATCATTTGATAATGGGAGATTATTATTTCGAGCAAAAAAAAAAATTCCTTTGTAAATACACTGATAGGGAGTAGGAATAGACCAGATAGCGTGTCTCCTTGAAAAGGAAGTATTATCTGTGTTGGAAGTGCTTCCCCAGACAAACTCAATGTTCTCTCAAGAGGGGTTGTTTAGGGGTACATTTGAAAGTCAGGCTCTTGGGCCACGGCCAGGTTCTCCACTGCCATAATTCAGCAAAATCCCCCTTTGGCGGAGCAGCAGCAATCGACACCAGCTGACGGCTGAGCTTTTACACCTTCAGAAAACAAATAATTCACAAGCAACCAGCAAAAAAGAAACTCCCAAAGTTGCCTGCTTTCACATCGGTTAGAGGGAGGAAACATGGGTTTGTGCTACACATGTTACAGACTATTGTTTAGCAGCCCTTGTACTTAAATTAGTTGCATTTAATTAAACGCAACTGTGCGGAGGCAGGAAAAAGCTGGTTTAGGCAAGTTCAGAAAGTGAAATTCTGAGCTTTACATACACCGTCCCAAAAACAAGAGAAAGATATCCTGTCCCCAGAAAACTGCGTGCCTTCTCAGTTTGCCAGCAGGCGTTTTTCGCAGACTTTTGACAGCGCCGCTGCCGCACCTCCTCCCTTTGAGCCGCGCTACCCCGGCGCGGAGGAGAGGGAACCCGGCACGAAAAAGCTACACAGAGCTGTCTAGCGAGGCGCTAAAGAAAAAAGAAGGGGAAAAACAAGGAAAAGGAACCCGCGGTCTCTCAGACGGAGGGAGCAGCGCTAACCCCAGTTAGGGCACCACAGGGGGCCGAGGGTACCGGGGGTGCCGCCGGGCAGCCGAGCGGGCGGCGGCGGGACGGGGGCACCCGACCCCCAAACACACCCACACAGACCGCTGTGCCAGGGCGCAGGGGCTCCCGCCGCCCGGGACTCACCGCAGGTAGCTGCCGGTCGAGTGCTGGTTGTAGTGCTCCGGCTGCGTGTGCCAAAACAGCATCTTGGGGGCGGCCCGGCGGCGGTCCCTGGGGCTGCGGAGGGGGCGGCCGCGCTGCCCACTCCAGGCGTGCCGGGCACGGCTGCCACCAACTGGAGCCGCGGCCCCGGCGGCTCCCGCCGCTTTTATGGCTCAGCAGCGGCGGCCGCGGGTTGGCCGGGCCGGGGCTCCGGAGCCCGGTGAGCCCTCCCCCGGGCGGGCACGGGCCGCCAACCCTGGGGCGGAGCGCCCGCCCCTGAGGGCAGGGCGGGGGCGGGCCCGGCCCGGAGCTGGGTTCGACGGACCGTGGCGAGGGAAGGGGTGGATGGATATGGGCAGCCTGGCGATCCCTGGCTATGGTGGACCTGCCCCGGACTCGGAATTGCCCGTGTTTTAAGCGGAGCCGCGGGAGTGATCTGGCAGCTCCATCCGACATCTGTGTGAAATCTCTGCTCAGGTTCCGCTGAGGTCCCTGTTTGAGTGAATGACAGCTGGTTGCTTTAGTCATAGTAGTTTCCGTCTCTTACACTGTGCCTCATGTTAATGTGACCTTTTGTCGGGGTATTTTCCGAGTGGGACAGCAAGAGCCAAAATTTGCCAGAGGAGGTGCAGTAACAAGAACAGTGTCAGGGACTAAACTCACCCCTAACCGTTCAAAACCCTCCTGCCTTTCCTATCTCAACTCCTCCTCTCAATAAGGAGAAATCTGTTTCTTTGCCATTTCAGATTGCAGATCCTGATCCTCACACACAAGGCTACCCATACCCATCATTTTCCTAACCCCCGGCTCTCAGGGCACCTTCCTGTCCCATCAATCCTTTTCTGGTCTGACAGTTTGTGGAGGGGAAACAAAAGGGTAGAAGGGTTCCCCGTTTGGTCATTTTCTATTTTGTATCCACCAGCAGAAATGGAATACTCTGAGTCATTAAACATATTTCAATCAGTTTTCAGGAGAAGACTTCTTATCCAGGAGGTTCCTGGTCAACTTTCAACTGAGAAAAAGGCAGTTTACTCAACTACTCAAAGGTAGTTGTTTGCATTTTTAAGATACATTGGTTATATCTGCTTGTCTCAGTTTCAGATTAAGAAATAGCGCAAATCAATGTGCCTTTAAGGTAGTTTCTCTTTCTTCTGTTACTACACAGCTAGACAAACACCTGGTTCTAACAAAGCCAAATGGTTGGAGTTATCTTGTTGCTTTTTTATACTCTTAAAAATATTTAGCTCTGCTCATGCAACATCTGAGACCTTGATTGAGCAAAGCCTATATATAGTTCTTGTACAGAGAAACAAGACAAAGTTTGCTGAACCGTCCAAGGACTTCTCTAAACAATAAATATCCTCCCGCAGTCTGAGTAGTTTGCTGCACCAACTGGAGAAATATGAAGTCCAATGTAACAGTAAATTACCACACCACATGAAACAAAGGATCCCATCAAGACTGGCATGTCAGTATTTTCTTTAGTATCTTTCTGGAAAGTAAATATGTTGGAGTGAAAATTACTTTAAAATAGTCTGATTTGTTTCCTCTCTGGCCTGTTACTGAATGGAGAAAATAAGGTGAGATCTGCTAATTAATTTTACAGATAGTCTGGCAACAGCTTTGTCATCCAGATGTTTCTGTCCCTGCCATTCCTTGCTCAGCCAAATCTGAGGAAGAAAAAGACATCTTTGTTCCTTGTCTACCTCTCATGAAAGAAATTTCAGCCATCTTCTGGTCTAATTCCTGCTCTTCCCCCAGCATGGAAACACGTACCACAGCATCAAATACCCTCTCCTGATCTTCCGAATCCATGACATCATACAGACCAAGTCCTCCTCTGCTCCCCTCTGAGGCTCCCTTGATCATCCAGCATCTGCTCTTCCTGTTACCCTAACACAGCCCCTCAGTGAAGAATTCTTCTCCTCTACAGCTTTCTCACCCAAACCTCTCTTTGCTCTCCTACTCCCTCCCAGATCAAAGTAATTTCTTTCCCTCTGCTTTGCTCATTGCTCTTCATCTCTCTTTTTAGATGCTTGTTCAATTTGCCATGGTAAAATACTTTGATCATATGATTAAAAGGGATTGAGTGAATATTTTGTTTGCTGGATTTTTCTACTAGAGGTAATGTTATGAAGGACCTGGAGATACTTTTTGTATGAAAAAGAGGTATTTTAAGAATAAGTATCTTTTTCTGTGGCTATTTGTGCCTGGACACAAAAGTGCTGTGCCAGTGAGTTCAAGCTGGTATGAAGAGAAAAAATATTTTAACTATGTAAGTTCTTTTGATTAAAAAAAAAAAAGGCAGAACAACAGTAAAAGACCCCAAACACACATACAAAAAACCCCCAAACAAAACAAAACACAAAACCTTCAAGCATTAGTATCTGCACTTTCAGTTTAAGATGTTATTGCTTCAAAAGTTTGATCTGCTGCTTCACTGGTCATTGCAATCCCTTTAGCTAAGCACTGAGTGGGAGACATGTATGACCTTCATCTGCTTCACTGGAGAGTCAAGAATTTTGATCAGATTCTCAGCACTTAGAGCCAAACTAGTAGAACTTGCACTGAAGTGACCGAGACACAGTCACATATTCTGTTCCCTTTCTCCTCTAGAAGAAAGGTATTCTCATTAGCCAGAGGCCTGAAGGGAAGTGAGCATGGGAGAATTAGAACACTGTAGAGATGGCTAAGTAAAAATTTAGATCTGTAAAAGAAATTAAACACTTAAGTCTCATCACACTGAAAAGAAACAAAGCATCTCTATACCTTTAGGGCTCCCACCACAAACATCTGAATTGCTTCTGAAAAGTCTAACAGGAACTTCTATGTCAGTTAAGCAGTTCTGTGTTCATGAAGACCCAGATAAACTCAAAGGATCAAGGTTGAACATTATACTGTATTGAAGAGCTTCCAAAAGTTGCCATTAGTTCATTATGGCATTAGTCAAGGTTATTGAGGGATTACTGCACTTCTCTCCTGGTGCATGGACCACAGAGTTACAGCCTGTCTGGATGAACTGCAGGGATCTGAAGTGAGCTGGACAGTCTTGGGAAGGCTTACTGAGATGGTCATCCAAGCACTGAATATGCTCTAAGGAAAAAAAGTCAGCATGATGCCTTTTGTGTTCCCTCTGTGTGCAGGTCCACTTTTCAGATGAAAACCAGCCTAGATGGGTTCCCATTGCCCTCTACTGAACAGCACCTCAAGGCGTAGCTGGTCACCTGCAGCTCTGGGCAGTGGCTACCACCAGGAGTAGGAATGTGTTACAGCTGAGAAGGAGGACACAACTGGAAAAACTGAGAATGAGCAAGCTCTTGAAAGCGTGCCTTATAGTGACAGAAACATGGAACTTAGTTTGGTTTTACCCAGAGGAAGATTAAGAGGTGACTCAACCATAGTCTATAAATAGTCAGATGGGAAATCAACATTTCATAAGAATGCTCCTAAACCTCACAACAAAGATACAAGAGCCATGGAATAAACACTGCAATTTCATAAAGTGAGGCTAAGAACACGCTGCAGTGAACATAATCAACCATGAGTGTAACTTTCCCAAATTTTGTGGTTAAAGCCCCCTCCCCCATCTCCATTTTTTAGATGTAATTCCAGACTAAATTTTCCCCACAAATAAAAAAAAAAAGAAGGTAAACAAAGGAATTCATTTAGGTTCTGTGGCCAGTTTGATAGAGGAGAGCAAAGATGATCTACAGAACACTTTCTATCTCTACAATCTCTAACATTTTCTGCCAAGGGCTTCCAAATGCTCTCCTATTACAGTCACCTCCCTGTTCTACCTTGCGAGTTTGAGGCAATGAATCCCCTTCCCTGACAGTCAAACAGCCACAAACTTCATATGTCGTGATGTGCTGTCAGCACAATCACTATGACACAGTGAGAACCACATTAACCGAACTTAATAGCAAAATAAATATCTTGAAGAATACCACACAGACTGGCTTATTTATTTTCTTATTCAAGTCATTCATTAAAACCCTCACCATTTTCTCGTTTATCAGAGGTCACCATCAAATTTCCAGCTGCCACTAAATTTCCAGGCACAACATAGCACTGGTGTATCCACGAGGTCTTTTTGCCACAGAAATTAAGCGTTGTTTGCGAGCTTTCCCTGATGTCATATTAATCACTTTGACTGTCCTGATTTTATCACCAGAATCAATTTTATTTTTCTTCCTGGTGAACATTTCTTTTAAAGTCATTTTGTTGTGGAAACAAAAAAAAATATTTACACAATGAGGATGATCGATGATTGGATGACAAAATAAGTGCTTTTTAAATGCTCATTATACATCTGTTGGCATTGGCTGCCTCATTGTGAGCTACGGGCTGCAATCGCAGGGACGCACAGTAGCCATGTTTACATTGCTGCAAGAGAGACCTCTGGAGCTGACAGCACTAGTGGGAAAGGAGCACATGACTTTAAAAAAAAAGAAAAAAAAAAGAAGAAGAAAGAACAACAACAGAGAAAGATCATGTACTTTTTGGCTGCAGCAGATACTGAATCCGCAAACATCTGTGCCCGGTACGTGTCTGGGGGTTAGTTACGGTTCCTCTGCCCGAGGTCACCATGTGTGCTGCCAACTCCAGCAGCCTCGGCTGTCCTGGCTGGAACAGCATGAATACATCACCCCCTCATACACACCAGGCTGGCAGAGCATGTAGACCATCACCGCTCAGTGCTTTGTGGGGAGCAGTGGCAGAAGACAAAGCATCGTCACCCAGAGCCGACAACAGCCCAGCTCTGCTCACAGCTCTGCTGTCTGAGGGAGCTTTGCTTCCACAGCTGAAAAATTGTAGCTGGAACAAAAATGTCTGTGATGGCTGTGGGTATCCCACATCTGCCCACAAGTGTGGTCTGCCACCCTGCCCCAAACACTGGTGTCAGCACAAGCAGGGAAAGCAAAGGGGGGAAAGGAGTGGCCAGGAGCTGGGCTGCAGCAAGAACTGACTGCTTCGACCAGCTTTGCCAGAGGCGGGTGTGGGAAAGCAGAAGACGTGTCAGAAGATGTCTAGTCCATAGATCTCACAGACCAAGGCTGTGTCCTCTCTTCCCATGGAAAGAGAGTTCTAAAAGCCTGAACAAGAGGCAGAAGTCACCCTCTGCAAATATGCAGACAACACCAAACTGGATTGGGTGGTTGGCATACTGAGCACTAGTACTTTGATCCAGCAGGACCTTGGGAAACTTGAGGCCAAGAGAAACCTTATTAAGCTTTGTAGAGCCATGCAAAGCCCTGCACCAAGCTGGAATAACCCCATGTGTCAGTTCTGGCTGGGAACCAACTAACTGAAGAGCAGCCCTACTGAGAAGGACCCATGTGTTAGCTTGAAAGACAGATTAAATGGGAAACAACAGTTCCCTCTTGCCACAAATGAGGCAAACCACTCCTTGTAGTGCAGGACATCAAGGGAAGTTATTGCCCCTTCTCCTTAGTGCTGCTGGGACTGCACATGTTTGAGCCTCTTGTTCAAGATGGAGGTGGAGAATTTGAACAGGATCCAGCAGGTGAGCTGCTAAAACACTCAGGGCATAGAGAACTTTTGTGAGGAGAACTTGAAGGCATTAGTCTTGCTGAGTCTGATGATGATGAAGTCAAGACAGGACCTAGTAACGCCCACTATGTAAAGGCATTAAAAAAGATGATGAAGCCAAACCCTTCTCAGTAGTAGCAGTGATTAAGCCAATGTCCACAAGCTATGACTTGGAAGTTAGACTGAGCACTAACAAAAACTTCTTCACTAGAGGACTGGAACAGGTTACCAGACAGGATGTGGCATCTCCATTCTAGGTGTTCAAGATTCCAGCAGCAGAGCCATAGTTGATGCAATCCAGTGTAGGCTCCAGCCCTATTTTGAGGTGAAGTTTAGATTAGAGACATTCAGAGGTTACTTTCCACCAACACTTCTCAAGTCTATGAAATCTTGCAAGGGATACTATGGTCCTGACACAGGTTATAGTGGACATGCCCACAGTCCCCTTCCTGCTCAAGGCAATGTCCAGGTCTTTACCACATGTATAATACCCCATGGATGTCCACATAGGATGTCCACAGCTTCACAAATTCTGAAGAGACTCATAGTGAAATGTCTACATGCTGTTCTACTGCATAAGCTGTCCTGCCCTGGTGAGACTTCTGTGCAAAAAGGTGCTGAAAAGTGGTTATTTTTAACTCTAGAGGAAAGGCTTTTTTATAACTGGGACCTGGCAAAGTAACAGTGTCAAGTAGACCCATCCTCTCCAATGTAAACTCCTCAGATATGAAATTATTCCAGGATAATTACTGGTCACAGTTGAGCATGTAGAAAGATCTAAAATGCTCCACACCAGGGCATTTATCTGTTGCAGGACAGTACAAAGCATGAAGTACATTACAGAGTCTTTCATCTCCCTTTAAACACTTTAGAGACATTTAAAATTCCTTGAAAGGAAACATTTTAAGATCCTTCATGTACTCAAAATGCCTTTCAAGAGTCCCTCAGTGAATACTTTGTACCTTAGCAGAATCATAATTTACAGCTATAAGACAATTAGTCCTTCACAAAGACTATGACTTTTAAAAACTCAAAATATGAGAAAAAATTACCGTTATTATAATTATTATTAGATTTCTTCTTTCCTTCAAAGCAAAGCTTTCATCAAATGAGGTTTTCCTTATAGAAATGCTCTAGGTAGATGATTCACACAACAAATTCATAACTAAGAAGAAGATAGACTGGAAAAGGGAGTGTGGTTTTCTTATATTAGCTACATGTAGTCTGACTGTAATTATTCTCAACTGGAATATCCATACATAAAAGCAATTTTGCAATGATATTAATTTGTACAATTATTCTAATAACATGTTATTTTCTTAATTTTTATAAACCAATTTTAGGACTCTTTTTTATTGCATTTGCACAGCAATTTCTAAGTCAAATAATGAAGCCTCCCAAGTTTTCTGCAAGGTAAGGTAAGGTGAGGTCAGTGGAGACTGATCTCTACTGCTAGTTACAAATGCATTTATTTCCTCAGTGTTTCTTTCTTCCTCAGGATATCCCAGACTTCCTACTTGTACAAGGTGTCACCTCTCATCTCTGCAAGTCTTGTGCGGTAAGTTAACACATTTGTATTAACAAGTAAATACATTTGTACTAACTTCCTGTGATGCACAGAGTGTGGATGCACCTTAGATGTGCAAATATCCCGTCACCATGAGGTAATGAGCACGTAATCTTACCTTATAGGAAATTTAAGGGCAAACTGACATCACTAAGACAGTGATGGATGTGTGAATTAAATTCCAGAGTGATGAATCCCAGTCTAGCTCTCCTTTACAGCCATACAGTTAGACCAGGAAGCCATCTCTTCCAAGGTGGGATACACTGTACTGAGTCTGAGATTTCAATTTCTTCTTATGCATACTGGGATAAATTTAAGAATTGTTTGACAAAAAATAGTGGAGTTACAGAAATGTCAAAACCATGTAGGTGGAAGAAAGATTACAGAATCACAAAATATCCTGAGTTGGAAGGGATCCACAAGACTTATCAAAGTCTAACTCCTGGTCCTGTGCAGGACAGCCCCAAGAATCACACCATGTGCCTGAGAGTGTTGTCCAAACACTCCTTGAACTCTGTCAGGCTTGGTGCTGTGATCACTTCTCTGGGGAGCCTGTTCCAGTGCCCAACCACCCTCTGGGCAAAGAACTTTTTTTCTAACATCCTATTATCTAACCTAGACCCTTTATCTTTCCATATGAACAGTGTGGTATATTGATATGTCTTTTACAATAATCCTAGTGGGATCAATAGAAATGAGACAGTTTTAGTACATTACCACACAACTTAGGGCAGTGGTTTACAACACTGTTGTGTCCAAATTTTTTAAGACAAATCCACACCAATTTCAAGTTTCTTTAATATACAAACCATCTGTCCACTGAGATACCCTTGTGCTGCTCATCAAGACTTCTCAGAGCAGGATGGGATAGCATCTGAGGGCATGAACAGTAATCAATATCCTCAGATAAGATGATCCAAGTGACCAAAGCACAGAACTGCTACTTCTTCACTTCCAAAAGAAGGCTTTTTGGTTTGTTTTCATAGTGAAATAACTAACCTCACTGTCCAACCCTCCTGGGGACCATTACTTTAACTTTTCCCATGATGTAGTTAGGGAAGGTCAGCAGCAGTTCAGATGCACAGTATTTGGTACTGCTGGCTATAGAACGGCAAAAATTACCTAGTTCTTGCCACCTTTAGGTTTGATTGTTGAACAGCTGTTGGACTAGAGAGACAACAAACACCGAGGATATAATCAAAGCTCACAGGACCAAGCAGAAACTGTTGTCTTCAGCAGGATTTTATCTCAGGCTAGAAGCACTCCAATATTTCACAGTAAAGACAAGCCTCAGACTTTCAGAAGAAGTTTTCCTTTGTTCTACTTTAATCAATCAGTGATAATTAACCAACATTTAGTTTTGGCTTGAGGAAGGAATGACAGAAATAATTATGTCCTGAGACAGACATCCCATCAGCTTCTCCAAACCTATTAACTGCCTCAGATGAATTGGCAATCAATGAAATGAGATTAAAAAGTCTAACACAAAAACCATCTCCATTTCCATCTCTAGAGCCAGGATGACAGAAAATTACTACCCAACTGCTGCATATGTTCCTATAAATGCAGCATTATTCTGTCCATAAAACAGTTTTGCTTGTTCATCCCAGGACATGAGTTCCTCTGACACTGAAATACAATGCGGACTTGCTCCTAACTGATCCTGAGCAGGGAATGGAATAACCACTCCTGACATGTCTGTTTATAAGGCGTCAGCTAAACAACTGTGTTATAACAAAATAACTCAATCAGGAGTTTTGTTCTATAGGTACAGGTGGCCCATTGTAAAAGAAATTTGCGGTCTTGAAGAGAGGTTATTGTAGACAGATTAAAGATATGAAAAATATAAATACTAGTGTGAAATAGGAGAATAAGGCTGTGGTAGTTTTAGTTACTTACAAGGTGTAGCTCTGCCTTCTTTGTTTGACTTAACGTAAACATTTGTTTAGGACAGGATGCACAGCATTCTAGACTCCCTGAACTGTGCCAGTGCAATCCCACTGTCTATAAACACTGGAGATGAATCAGATGAATCCTGCCAAACATCTGCTTTCATTTATCAAAACAAGGTTAAGAAACTTGATCACAATTTATAAATATCTCTTGGGAAGGGACTTAACACAAACAGAGGGGAGGTGGTAGCACTGAAGGGGAAGCTGAGCCCCTCCAGCAGTATCTGGCTCATAACACCTGGTGTGAGCAGTAGCAGTCACCAAGATTATTATTGGTGAGACAGCACCATTATTTTTATGATGAATAAATAGACTAAACCCAAAGTGACATAAGCCACTTGGTAGTGGCAAGCAGTCAGATTTATATCTAATCTTCATAGCTGCTTTTCAATAGTCTCCATTTATTTGGAGCTCTCAGTATTTTGATTTTATCATTATACATGCCTTCTGTGTTTTTTTTCTTCAAAAGCGTAAATGAAATTATTCTTGAGTTCTTCTTCCTGCAGGTTTCTTGTTTGGACTTTTCTAACCTTAGCAGTGAGTAAATTTGCATGGTCTTAATCCAGCAATCCAAACATAAACTATATTGGAGAACAGTCTTTACCATTGGTGCCAATGTTCAGTGTGACTTGGAATCCATGAGGAATTCCAGAAAAAGCCCCACATTGTGATAATATTTATGAAACCAGAGTAGCTTGCTCAAATCTGAGGAATCCAACAGACTGGCACCTTTTAGTCAAAAGAAATGTGCTTTTAGTAAAGGTAACTTCTTAGCCAGACTTCTCAGTTGCAAATATTATTAACTTTACCACCACAAGTCTCTCTAGCAGCACTCAAAAAAATCTAAATTTTTATTAACTATAAGAACATACAAAGATTGCCTGAGTGATACAGACTGGGAAGACACGTGAGAGATGCCAAATCTCCAAGCTCAGAGTAAAAAATCAACAAAACAAAAAACCAACCAACCAAACAAATGATCAGAAAACCCAAACAAACAACCAAAAAAAACCCCACAAAAACCCTCAGAATGTTTCAATACAACCAAACAGGAGCACAGGGCATGGGTAAGGACAGAGAGCATCAGCATTACTCACAGCAGGAAATCTGCAGAGGGACTATAGGAAATACTCAAATACTCATCTGCTAGTTAATGGTGACAAGCAAGTCTCAAAATGAGATTCTGGAGGACAGGAAGAGGATTTTATTTTAAAAACAAACCCATTTTCACTCACACCTGTCATACACATCCACACACCCACATACTCACAACCAGAAGATATGTGTGTGTCCATCATCCAGGCACCAAAGCATGTATATCCAGGGCCTGCTCAGGATCCCTCACAGTGAAACAGAATGGAAGGGACACAGCTCTGTAGTCCTTATCCTGGTCTCCTTCCATGGCTGGTGACCACTCACTGCTTTGGGATGTGCTTTTTGAACCCTGGAGCTGACAGCAACAGCCTTTTTCCATCTCTCCATCCCACTCTGCCTCTGTGGGTCATCAGAGTGCCTCTCTCGAGTGCCTCAAGGCTCCAGTTCCAACCTTTATTCTCCCACTATCACCCCTTTGATGGTCTGAGGCTTTGTTTCAACCTAAATGTAGTTTGTCCTTTGCTGTAGATCATCCCTTGTTTGTCTGATCCAGCCTGAAGGTGTATCTCTGCCAGCTCCAGCTCAGCTAGGCATGTATAAATGTGAACAAAGGAGTGTCTTTGCAGCCTCTCACCTCTGGTGATTGAGATGCCAGCAGATGCAATCCCATGGATTCTTCTGGATGACAGGGTCATGCTGCAGCAGACTTCAGTCAGTGACCTGGAGACTCTGTAAGAGCCCAGGTTGCTCCTGGTGTTATTTCCACTCCTGTGAAAAATGATTGCACTTAGCAAGTCAGCTGGCTATAGATGTGACTTTTTGGGGATTCCCATCTCTACTGGAAATAAAAATAAAAATAATGGTTGAAAACCACTGAACTAGATAATGCAAGAGCCTTCCAGTGGCCTTGAATATGCTATTCATTGAGGTCGGAAGCTGCTATGGAATTTTTCAATACATGATTTAATCTGGGCAGCCTGAGCTCCAGAAGCAGAGGGAGGAAACCCAGCGACTCTGGAGCCAGGGCCCCTCAGGCAAGGAAAGGGAACATTTTCAATGGCTTTTAGAGGACGCATTGGCCAAGTCACACATGTTACAGCAGTTCACTGGTGGCATTATAAAGCTAGAAAAGCAGTGTCAGGTGAGCTGCCTGAAAGGACAAAGATTGCTTCCTACTCTGCAGCATGCTAACATTTGGGCTTTTCTGGGTTTTAACTGCCTCACAGTCAGACTGCAAGCTCTTAGCACGGGGATTTTTTGGCCATCGTAAACACAGTTAGCAGCAGCTCCTATGCAGGCAGATACTGCTGTGGTACTGAATTCTCAGCAACTGTGGGTTCTGGAGTGGCATAGTCTTGCTCTGGTAGCTGCAATGCCCCGTCCTGTGCACTTCCATCCACCCACTGCAGGCCATGCAGCACTTCTCCCTTCACCTGCACTAGGAGTGCGAGGAGACAAGAGGCTTCCTCTGGGAACTGTTCTTTCTTCATAAGAAAAAAAAAAAGGCTTGAGTTTGCTTCTCAGATGGATCAGTCCCAGATCTGAGTCCCAGTGTGGCCATGCAACTGGTGGTGCCAGAACAGTGCAGGGAGCAGGGAGGGAAGGAGCCAAGGGGATGGATTCTGCCATCACCCCAGTGAGGTGTGACTACCACTGAGGGTACAGCATAGTCTCAACTCCAAAAAGATCAGTGTCTGAACAGCTTTCCATGAACCACTTCCACATCTTTCTGCCTCAATGGCATTCCTTCCCTTCTTCTTCCTGGAATAGTTTGCTGATATTTTCTGCAGACAGCATTTTCTTTTCTATTCCAGAAAATCTGGAACTTTATTAATAAAGCAAACAGACCTGTGAGTCCTACCTTCACTGTTTTCTTCTGTTCATTTCCAGTATTCTAGGGGAAAATAAAACAATATATTCACTGACTGGTTCCTGCAGGCTGTGGGAGCAGCTCACAGCGGGGAGAGGTGACCCAGAGCCAGGGAGCGCCGGAGGACACTGCGACTGTCTCTCCTCACCCTACACCACATTGCCCTTCCTGGGACCTCTGATAAATGTGCGTTGTGGCAGAGCTTCAAGGGTGATGCCCTCAAGTCAAGGGACCAACATCACCAAAGAGGAGCCTATTAAACTTTTTGTCCTTCAAATGACAGTAGCCTTTTGGTGGATGTCTTTGATTTTAAAGACTGGTCGAGCCCAGGAAATTATACTTCACACTCAAATACATCCAACTGTTTTTAAAGCAAAGAGCATTGCCAGCCCAAGAAATATAACCCTATCCCAAGGCCTTGAGAAATTCGGTGGCTGTTTTTAAGTGTCTTACTCCATTAAAAACAGCTCTTTGTCAAGGGCACCCAACGCTAACCAACACTGATAAGAGGATCACATCCCCCACTGCTGCAAATGGTCCTACTGCCCAAAGGGGATCAGACTCCAAAGAAAGAAACACCACAGGCCACTGAAAGGCATCATGCAGGCAGGGGTTGAGGCAGAGCTCCCTTCCCATCACCACGTACACTTGACAGAGACATCAGTTCAGGCTCTAAAACCTGCACACTGGCTTTAATCCCAAAGGAAGAGGCATCACTCCACACAGGCAAGGACCATCATTTGCATCACTCATCTCAGGGCCAATTAACCTTGGAGAGCCAAGGGAAGGGGAGAACAGCAATGCTCCCCCTGGCAAAGGTGCCTTCTGCAGCATCTGTGAGATGAGGTGAACCTGGGGCATAAGCAAGGTTAGAAAACAAACCCTAACACAAGCAGAGCTGAAGGGATGGTTGGATATAATTTAAACATGTTTTAACAGTAGAGGCAGCCCATATGTGAACATGTGTTTTAACTCCCTGCAGATATGTAACAGCTGTGGAGGGATCCTGGAAGTGTGGAGAAACAGCCCCCCCTTGATAACATGGGCCTTGAAGGAAGATGTGCTCCATGTCCCCAAAAAACCTCTCAGTGGTCATAAATGCTTTGCTAATTTTTTTTACTGGGTGCATGGTTTGGATGGCCTTCTCCTGAAAGGGACTCTGCTAGAGTACCGTCCCGTGCCTTGGTTTCTTCACCTGCACAGCCAGGGTAACTGGGCTGTCCCCACAGGAGCACGGGGAAGATGGATTGGTTAATATTTGCTTAGTGTTCTGGAGATAGCACTATATAAGTCTAATTACATTTTATGCCCTCATGCGATAAGGATGTCATCTTGGATTAGAGGGGATTAGTTGTTAATGCCATTCCTGTACATACCGGTCCCCTTCAGGGCTTTGATCTCTGCTGAGAATGTTTTTCGCTCTGCTTTCAAATCAGTAAGGTCCTCCTAGTTATGTTAATCAAGGAAATCAAAGATTTTTGGTGGATGAAAACAACGCTTGGTAGATACCTGACTAAGCCTTCAAACAAGCATAGGTGTGCGCTCAATGAACGATGGTGTGCACTCAGTGACTCTCTTGCTTTGACATCGCTAAACCTTTGGCAAGGCCAGGGAAGGGGGGTTGAGTGTGTCCCCTCCCTGTGCATTGAGCTCCAAACACACTACCAAGTTATTAAGTACAAATCTAAGTTAATGTTTAACAGTTGCCCAAAACATGGCAATTGACGAAAGCCAAAGAAAATGGAGTGAGAAGCCACGTGCTGGTAACAATTGCAGGGTAAAATGCTACTGAGAGGACATTCCCACATCCTAGGAGTGCTGCTCTCAAGGGAGTACTCCAATCTGCATGTCCCAGAGCAATGAGAGGGGATTCTGGTTTCCCAGGTGACTAAGAGGAAATTTGATTTTCTAAACTGGCAACAGTGAATCTTCCATCCCTTCACCACAGTGACCCTGATTGCTCTCAGAAGACGGACTGGAGAGCCAAAGCACTCTGCCCTGGTTGCAGAGGTATCAGGAATTAAGCCAAGATCCCCTTCAGGGATCCCTTTCCAGCATTCCCACTTGCTCCAAGCATTTGCTTACCTCTGGCACAGGCTTGGATTTCAGCTGCTGACTTGGAACAAAAAAGGGCTGTCCTGTGCCCACCTCCCACTAGTGAAGGTTTGTCCCAGAGGAAACCCTGGATCTGTCACCTATTGCTGAACACCCAGGATTAGCCAGGAGTAGAACCCAAGCTCCTCTCAGCAGCAGGAGAGGAAGGATACAATCTCCTGGTTCTCAGCCTCCAGCTGACAGGAGCAGTTTTGGCTTACCAGCATGTTGAAGAAGCTCATTGTCAGGGACTTCTCAAGCTGCATTAAACTTCCAGAGACAGATCCCACCATGATCCTTTAGTGGGGACCATCTGGAGTCAGGTATAAAACAGGGAGCTGCAACAAGAATTGTGAGAACTGGTGAACAGCAGCAGTCTTGCAAACACCCCTAAATTGTGAAACCAGTATTCACCCAGGCTGCATGATGATGGCCAAGGTCACACATCAGCACAGGCTGGCAGGAGTACCTACCAAACTCCTGTGAGGAGATGGTCTTCCCTACAGCTAAAACTGGGAGCAGAGGCCAACAGCCTGAACTTGTTGCAGCAGCATCCAAGTGGAGAAGTGCTCCCAGAGCAAAGGGGACCCCATTGCAGCAGATGCTGGAGATGTCAGAAGGGGTTTTGGAGAATGATGAAATCTCAGCAGCAGCAGAGCTGGGCATTGCCTGGGTCCAGCTGTGATTGAACAGGCTGCTCCAGGTGCCTGGTTTGAAGTTTTCACAGGGATGTTGGAGGCAGCACTCGGGAATTAGATGCCTAATTATGCTTTTTTCACTGGGGTTGAACAAAGGCTGACCAGTGACATATAAGAGGCACCAGGAGCCCTTTATGGTCCCAGGAGGACCCATGATAGAGCTGAGAGGACGCAACTGAGAGAGGGAGAGAGAGGGTGGACAAAGTTTCAGCCCCAGCTGTGGGGAACCTGGAAGGGCTCAGACGAGCACAGTGCAGGCTGAGCCTGCTGGGAGCCAAGCTGGGCTGGTGGTGCTCCTCCGGCATCAATGGAATGCAAAAGCAACTGGAGTTTTCTGTTTACCTGGGTTGGCTCTGCATGAGAAATAACTATCTCCATTTATTTCTTGTTGTTCGCCAGAAGAGCTGGTCTGTTGCAAGACAGGGACTAAATTACTACTGCTATCACTCTGGGTAGGTGCTCCCCATCCTCCCAGGGCAAGAAGAGCTGGGGTGCAGATGGGGGCAAACTGTTTAACTGTCTCCAGCACAGTATCCTTAGCTCAGGCCAGTCTGCAAGGCAGAGCTGAAGCTGGTCAAGAGGCTGAATTGTCACTCTTTAAAAAAATAATAAAGAAATCAATATTTTGAGGAAAAAAGGTAGTTTAGGGTCTGAAACAAGACATGTTCCATGGAGGAGAACCCATGGCACAAGAGGCACTAGGGGCAGTTGCAAGGCAGGGTGCTGGGGGACGTGGGGCTGCAGATGCCAGCAGGGTGTCCTGGCTTGGCACAGCCCATCCAGAGCCTCAGCAGAGCTATCACCCTGGGAGCCCCGAGCATCACACTTATTCAGCTGCAAGGACTAATCTCCCTCAGAGCAGCTACTCCAAATGTAGGGCGTGGAGCCAAGCTGTCAGGGAAGCCAGCAGGATCCCATTAGCAATTTTATCAAACTCGTTTTTTGGTAAAACATTTCCATTTCAGTGACTCAGCAGCCTTGGAAAGTTTCTGTCTGCAGCAGTGAAGCTCAAGGTGGGCACACAGGGAAAGCCCCCTGGGATATGCACCTGACCTGGCTATGTGGCTGCTCAGAAGGAGCCATGTAATGAACCACCCCACTTTTTTGTCAGTTCCACTCCAGTCCATCAACAGAAAAGCTTGTCCAAGCTGAGTTTTCAGGTTAAGTGGACCAACATGCAACAGGTCAATACAACAGAAGGATTCAGGCACTGGCTCCCTTTTATTCACATGCTTCATTAAATCATCCATTTGTCAAAATTAGACCTGGAAAAAAGTTAACTTTATCACTCTAACTATTAAAGAGTTTTCATTGTCTAAATTTGTCTTGCTAAGCCCAAAATATCTTGCCCCATCTGCAGAGAAGAGATTATCCCCTCTCTGCATTTGTCTCTTGCGTATTTGAGGGCTGCTCTCATGTCTCCCTGAGCCCCTTCTTTTGCCTGTTATCCAGCCCAGGTCAAGCTTGCTGGGAGTCATCATGTCCTCACTAATCTCTGGCCACCCTCCAACTTGTCCATGTCTTCCCCATCCCAGTGGGAAGCTGGCTTTTCTTTGCAAACCTTCTCTGCAAACCTCCAGTCCCTTCTTCAAGCAAGTCCTCACACCCTTCTCAAGGATTTACAGCCTGTCCCTCAGCAGGGATGGAGTTGTTTGTGCTGTTGGAGAGATGGAGGAGATAGGGCAGAAGATCCAGGCTCGGGGATAGCCAGCAGATGGGAGACTTGCCAAGAGACCAAAAATGCTGTCAGTTGC
Organism: Corapipo altera; assembly: GCF_003945725.1. Taxonomy (NCBI): domain Eukaryota; kingdom Metazoa; phylum Chordata; class Aves; order Passeriformes; family Pipridae; genus Corapipo; species Corapipo altera. The sequence goes on from NW_020884877.1 coordinate 22,980,497, forward strand.
TACTCCAGGCTCCCTCTCCAGCGGGATCTTTCACCCAGGGAGCAGAACTGGGTCTTCCACATCACCTTGCAGCACTTGAACCAGGGCTTCGCCTGTCCCCAAAAGGTGATGGCTCTGAGGGGGCTCTGGAGGGGCAAGGCAAGGAGTCAAACTGGGCTGGGGACTCAGCACAGATCAGGATTGTGGAGCCCCTGCCAAGGCAAGGCTTGATTTCTCTCCTTTCTTTTTTTTTTTTTTGTGTGTTTTAACCAGTCTGGTTAGAGGACAACTTGCAGATGAGTCTCATCAGGCAGGACTCAGCTGCTTCTCTCCCTCTCCCAGCCATGTCTGCAGGGCTGCAAACTGTAGCAGTTGCAGGTACCTCCTTGCAGGAGAAAGCAGGAAAAAACTGGCAGGGAGTGGAAACGAGTGGCAAGCAGATTAGAAACCCAGCTCCTATTTATAGACCAGCAGTCAAAAAACTGCCCCTGTGTCAGGGTGATTCGTGTAACCCTTTTGGCCCCAAGCACCAACTCAGCCAGAGATGCTGAGCCAGCCCCAGCCTGTGTCATGAGGGAACATTTTGGCACAGGGGAAGCAGGAGAAACCCGGTGCCAGGGCACCCAAGGAGGGAGCAGGAGACAGGTCCAGGCACAACATAACTTACAGGGTTTACACCTCAGCAAGGGAGGGAGATGGGGGTTATGGATATTAAGAAGTTGGGTCACCAGGACAAGGAAAAGAATATCCCAGCCTCCTGCTGCATGGCAGACAGAGAGACACAAAAATATTTCTTCTAATAGTGAGGTAATGAACCTGGTTTAGGAGCAGCTCCAGTGTTTTCAGCCTCTTTTGTCTCCCCTGAGTTTTGGTAGGTCTGAAGGTGATGGGGGCCATTGCTTTGAGGGCCACTGCATATCCATTGCCCAGTAGTGGTTGCTGATGCTCACAGAGGGCTGCTGCATCCCACAGGAGTGGATTGTGATCCCTACCTCCTGCTGCTCCCCACCATGGTCTCCCCAGAGCTCATCAGCAACAGGACAGACAGACACTGCCATCAGCCCCCTGCCACATTCACAGTATCTGTTAAATGTATTCGGAAGCTCCCCTTTGTCTGCTCTCTTCCTGCTGTCACTTATGGATGTCTTTATGCCATTCACAGTTGTTTTATACTCTGCCATGGAAAGACTTTCCAGCTGTTCTCCCACTTGCTTGTGTCAATAGCTATTTTTACAAGTTTGCTTTTCTTTTCTTCTTAATTGATCTAAATCCTTTCCCTTAGCTTTCTTGTTAAAGGTGGATTTAAAGAAAAGGAGTTCATTATCTTGGACATTTTTGAGTCATTATGAATTTCATCCCTCTCCTCATTAATTACTCATTACCCCTCAGCTCTGGAGGGCTGCTTTGTCCCCGATGTGTTTGTGAGCAGCTTCCCGGGCACCCTGTAATCCCCCCGGCCCTGCGTTAGCTTGGTCTGGTTTACACTGCCCTCGCTGTCCTCTCTGCTGTCTGCTCAGCTTCTCCCAGTCTCCTCTGCTCCCAAACAAGCTCTTGCCTTTTCACTGCACCCCAGAACTGCCTCCTGCTGAGCCTCTGGCCCTGGGTCCCTCAGTGGGTTGAACCCCTTGTGCATCTTGCCTGCCCCGAGGGACAGGCAACCATTCCCACTGGCCTTGTGCCATGCAGCAAGAAGAGTAACTGGCTCCTGGTTAATAGGTTGGCACTGGAGTTTGGATATACAGAGCCATTTTTTGGAAAGTAATAGCTTTGCTGGGCCTGTTTTGGTACATGCCGAGTTATGACAAAGTGGCATGGAGAAAGGAGTAATGTTGTGTAAGGGCCTTGGGATTAACAGGCCAGTATTTCCCAAGCCTTTGGCTGCAGTCCCCAGGGAGAACCTGAAACATATAAGCATGTCCTGTGCTGCAGCAGCCCAGGGGGGCACAACAGATGCAGTGGTGTCATCATCCTCCCATTGTCCTGGCAGAGGAAAGTTGTGCACAGCCGGGCACTCAGATACTGACCCTGCTACTGAAACAACCTTCTTCAGCCCATGTCACATGCACATATTGGCTATAATCCTGTGTTACCCACAGATGGATCCATGACTGGGGATCACAATGAGTGATGGCCTTTCTCTGGACCTAAACAAGCACACAGACATCCAATCTCTGCTGGCAAGAGACCCCCTCCATCCCAGCCTCATGCTCAGGTTGACTTCCATGCCCCTGCTGCCCCAGCAGCTTCCCTAAAGTTTTGCAGGACTTTTTTTACCATCACAGCAGGAGATGGCAACTTACTGTCTGCCCTCTCCTCCACGAGGTCAGTGCTAATGCATTTCTGTGCTGAGCCTCCTCCCAGCAGGCTCCTGCCAGGGCTGGGGTGTGGTCACTGGGGACTGCCCTTCCCATACTTCATGGAAGCGTATGAAAAGGCAAAGCAGGAAAAATGCGTTGGGTTGGTAAAGGGAAGAGAGCAGTGTGTGATATTTGCTTGGGGAGGGTAAACGAGGGTTGCACAAGCAAGCAGTTGGGTTGCACAATCAGAAGCAGTGGAATTATTTAACTTAAGTTCCAATGATCAACTGAGCTGCACTTTCTCAGGGGGTTTTACCCAAAACATCTTACTCCTTAATTGGGGCAAACTGAGAAAAGGCACCTGGTCCAGGAGTGCAACTCTGCTGACGTGCCCTGAGCTGTGCCTTGGCTCATCCTTCAGTGGGAGGGAAGGGGGTCACAAAATCATTTGAGGGGGATTGAAATGGTGTGTTGTGAAGAAATCAGCAGCAGCTCAAACTTCAGGACAGAGAAATAAATTGAGAAGAGGCTGCAAGTGCTTCGAACAAACCTTCAGACTTGCCAGGAATCTGCTAACTACCTTTAATGGTTGGCAGCAGCTCCAGTCCACTGTAGGGGTGAACCCAAAACCCTCTGAGCCAAGGATTACAGCCATTCCTCATTCTCCATCTGCAAAGCAATCATGTGGCTGAGGACACCAAGGGACTTAGTGACAAAGTAGCTACAAGGAACAGATACTTTCAGGTGGCTCAATAAACAAGCACTCCCTTGTCAATGCGCTGCAGCCTCACCCTTAAAGAACACATCAAAATCCGTAGAATCATTTAGGTTGGAAAAGACTCCTAAGATCATAAAGTCCAACTGCTAACCCAACACTGCCAAGTTCACCACAAAACTATGTCCATAAGTGACACGTCTATGTATTTTAAATACCTCCACTGTGACTCAGCCACTTCCTTGGGCAGCCTGTTCCATGAAAGTGTTTTTCCTAATATCTTATGTAAACCTCCCTTGGTGTCACCTAAGGCCCTTGTCCCATCACTTGTTACTTGGGAGGAGAGAACGCCTCACTGCAACCTCCTTTCAGCTGGTCGTAGAGAGCAATAAGGTGTCCCCTGAGCCTTTTTTCTCCAGACAATACTCACAGCTCCCTCAGCCACTCCATGTAGCACTTATGTTCCAGAGTCTTCATCAGCTCCATTGCCCATCTCTGGACACACTCCAGCACCTCAGTGTCCTTCCTGGGGGCAGAGGCCCAAAATACAGGATTCAAGGTGTAGCCTCACTGATGCCTGGTACAGGGGAACAATCACTGCCCTGGTCCTGCTGGTCACACTATTGCTAATACAAGCCACGATGACATTGGCCTTCTTGGCCACCTGGGCACACTAGTGGCTCAGCTGGATGTTTACCAGCACCCCCAGGTCCTTTTCTGCTGTGCAGCTTTCCAGCCACTCTGCTCTCAGCCTGTAGTGCTGCCTCCTCTGGCTGTTGTTTATTGTCTTGTACAGCAGTAGCCAGATTAAGTTCGAGCTGGGATTTGGCCCCCCAAATTTTCTGCCTGCATAACCTCACAACATTTCTGTAGTTCTCCTGAGTTGCTGCTCCTTTTTCCAAATGTCACAAACTCTCCTCTTTTTCCTGAGCTCCAGCCCAAAGCTCTGTCCAGCCAAGTCAGTCTTCTTCCCCACTGGCTCCTCTTTCGGCACACAGGGACAACCTATACCTGCGCCTCTAAAATTTCCTTCTCGAAGCATGTCCAGCCCTCCTGGACTCCTTTACCCTTCAGAACTGCCTCCCAAAGGACTCAGTCAGTCAGTCTCCTGAACAGATCAAAGTCTGCCCTCTGGAAGACCAAGGCAGCCATTCTGCTGACTCCCCTCCTTACTTCTCTGAGGCTCCATTATTTCATGATTGCTGTGCCCAAGACAACCATCGCATCACCCACAAGTTCCCCATCACAAGAGCCAGGAGACTGAGAACATTATTTTCTTCTGCTCCTGTATTTCAATTGCATTCCCCAAAACTTTTGCCTTCTGCCATGCTCCTCCCTGCAGCAAAGTGCAGTGGCCTGTGCTGGCACTCCCAAATGTGCAAGTCTTGGCACCAAGGCCCATATTTGTGTATTTTCCAAGGAGATCAACAGGTGGTCAGATCTGGACAGTGAGTGCCTGGAGGCACGAGCCATTGCTGGGAGAAGACAACTTCTCCAAGGGAGCTCTGTGCATCTGGCAGTGGTTGGCAATAAGCCAACCACAGCTCTATCCTGGCCTTATGCCATATAACCTGAGCAACAGCACAAGGACTTCGTAAAACCCAGTTGCAGGGTATGGAGAGTTGTGCTCCAGAGGCGAGGAAGGCGAGTGCCCAGCCTCCTCTGATCCAACCCATGCTGCCTGGTGCTCCTGAGGGCAGGGAGACCTCCACCCATGCAGACAGGCCTCTGCATGAGTCTTGCACAAACTGCCAGAATGACCTACTTCTGCATCTGTGGGATGTCCCTCTCCTCAGCTCCTGCAAACGGTTTGGAAAGGACTGACCATTTTTAAGCACATGTCAGTGAAATCCAGCTCCCCAGCTTAGGTTGTCTAACACAAGATTTGCTATGCCTCAGACTTCAGAGCTTTTCCAAACCCCTCAGGACTGTAAGGCTAATTTAGGCCAGCTTCTGGAGTTTTACAAGGCCCAGATGGGGTACTACACTGTTCATTCTCTCTTCCCATTCTTAAAACCCCAGGTACCTGGCACTGCTTGAGAAAACACATGGAATGTGCTCTGGGAAGAAGCCAGGGTCACTGGGCAAGGCTAGACCCTTCCTCCTAATGCTTTGGCACACAGCAGAGTCAAAAAACACACTGTCACCACAGGAGCAAAATGGTCCATTGGCAGCAGGGAGAGCCATCACTGCTCCTCACTCCCTCAATGCAGCAGGGTCCCTGGGCTGGCATGGTGACTCGGTGACAGCCAGGAGTGCCAGGGCAAAGGCGCCATCAGTGGGGGCTGCTGATGCTGTGATGGGTCTGAGCTAAACAAGACTATTGCTTGTATGAAACAACCCAAAAATATTTTCAAACTTTACTCTCTAGTTAGAGAGTAAAAAGGACAGATCAAATAACCTTCCTGCAGAGGGTGAGAGGACAGTTTAACTAGCAGTGCCTTATCCAGCATGGCCAGATCCAGTGTGTCCTGCTGGTGCTTATGCACTATGACACTTGTATGTATTTCTCTGTCTAGGAATAGTCACACCAAAAGCCTCCCATACAAAATCTGAATCTCCTGTGCTCTCCTGGCTTCCTTGCACCCACCACAAGGTATTTGAGGACCTTTTACCTTGATCAGATCATCAAGATAAAAGTCATACCTCCAGGGTCTGATTTCATTAGTGTAGAGCACAGCTTCACTACAGGTTTTTAAGTTGTGGTGAGTTGTTATTCCCCCAGGGTAACACACAAGTGCTTGAGCGCTCAGGTTCCTCAGACAATTCAAACTCAAGTTCTTCTCCATTTACTTGGTACCAGGCACAGAGACCTGTGCAATTCCCAGCACCCCTTCACTTCCCCAAACACTTCATCACCCAAATTTCCACTGCCACATATTTTAAAACCTCTGCTGTTCTCTTCACAAGCCTCAGAACACAGGCATCTTTTGAAGCCCTTACTCCTTGAGTTCCACGCCTTTGCACAACCATCAACTCTCAAACAGTAAACGGCTTTCCAGTTTGCAATGTCACAAGTATCCCCTAAAATCATGACTTCCCAAGACTAGCATCCAAAAATTGACTGCCTGCCAGTCACACTGGCACTCATAGACTGGTGCCCGTAGGAAACAGCCAGCCCACCACATGCCTTCTAATACATGAAACCACAGAAGGGCAGGTATAAGACCAAATCATTTAGAAGCACAGGCTGGAGTGAGGAGCTGTGTTGGATAATGAATCTACTTTAATATTTCTCCCCCAAGATGACACCCAACTTCCACTTATTCTAGGGCAAACTCAAAAGGTTTTATTTTAATTTTTTTTTTTTAGCAAATTCTATCACGTAAATGTTAACAAAAAACATCTGTACAATTGCCATGATACACTCAAAAGTGAAACAAATAAGATATAAATACAGATATGGATGTAACATGACAAAAGCGGAAAAAATAGAAAAAAATACATGCGCATGAACACGGTGCCAACAAAGTCATTTCTCATGGCTGGCATTTTTCAGAGCGTTTTTTACTTCCCATTTAAAACATTGTTAGCAACGTCCTGTGTATACTACAAAGGTCTAGGTTTCTGTCCCTTAATATGTAATATTATGCTTGATAAATAAAGGGGTGGGGAGAAAAGGTTTTGATGACAAAGATGCAAGTTACATTACTTATACAGGTTATTGGTAAGCTAGTAATAAGCATTAAAAAGACAGTCTTGTATTGTATTGTAATCCAGGCAAGCACACATAGTGTACCTTAAGAAAGCCACATGCCTCGATATTTCTGAACTACATGAGAACTACAGTACGTAGACCTGTGGGGCGGATGGAGCCTGTATTTGCCCATGCCCACGGAGCACTGGTGCAGCCAATGGCAGAAAAAACATCCACATCTGAGATTTCGGCAACCTTGCAGCCAAGAGCTGCTCTCTGCTGAGAGTTTTCTCCCATTCAGATTTTTAAAGCATGGTGGGCAAAGAAAATACACTTTTTTCCTTTTTTTTTAACCTCTTTTTTTTTTCCTCTTTTTTTTTTTTTGGTTTTTTTTTTTAAAGGTTACGAAAAATTGAAGCCCTGCATAATGGACAGCAAGAAAAAAAAAAAAAAGGCAGCTGCAGTAAGTGGCTACTGCCAGGAGAACGTGAACACAAGCTTCACCGGTGCGGTGAGACACTGCAGCATGCAGACCTTCCTCTGCAAGCCTGCGTGGACACTGTGATTTGTAGCCAGAGAGACCTTTATGCTTGCTGAAGAGAAAACAAAATGATTGTACAGCTTGTTGAAGTCAAAACCGGAGATCAGAGAGGTGACATTCAGAGCTAGCCCTTTGAGTACTTCAAAGGAAACACAGAATAAAAATTGGGTCATGTTCAACATACTAAACAACTTTACTATGTACATTATACGCAATGATTTATAAATACCTAAAGCAGAATGCTCCCTACTGTATACAGGTATAACACACTTCTAGAGTACTCAAAGGATGAACAGTCCTCAACTGACTCACGTAACGAAATTAAGTAGCACATTAATGAGCATCTGTTGACAAACAGAACTGAATTTGATTCAGAAAGTAAGGCCTGATTCTACCATGTGCAGCCCCAGGGGTGCCAATGACATCGGAGAGCGCGGGCTGGTCGCTGCCTGCAGCAGGTCACACACCTTTGCAAGGACGAGCTGTCAACTCCGACTGAGGTGTCATGTCAGGGACGTTACAGTGCGTTCACTCTCAGTGCATACTAACAGGATTTTATAAAATATATAAAATCATTTGAAAAGGAATTCAATTCCTGGAGATTTGCTACAGTGTGCCATTCAAAGAAAAAAAAAAACCAAACCAACAAACAGCAAACGATGATGGACCAAGCTCCATCACAGCTGGGAGGGACTAACACCACCTGGTCAACTGTGCTGACCTTCTGAACCCCAGAACTGGAACAGAAGATGCTGAACTGAGATGGGGAGAAAGAAAGGCATAAATACTAAGCAGTTAGAAGTACAAATTAAAAAAAAAAAAAAAAAAACAAAAAACCAAAAACACCCCCAAAAAGCCTAACCCACTACTAAAAATTCAAACAAGACAGCTAACTGCTGCCAACAAGTCAGCTGAATATTTCCTCAAAAGGAAAAATAAATTTGTGTTAAAATAAAATTTGAATAATTCAAAAAAATTTTAAAAAGAGCATTCTGACAAGCATATTGAAAGATGTTGAAAAGAAATGGTCCACAGAAAGGGAGACACAAACTATGGAGCAGCCAATCCTTCCTTTACTGAGGACAGCTTTTCTGAGCCTGCAGAATCCCACACACCAGGACTGCACACAGTTTCTCCTGCCATAGTATTAGTTGTTGGGAAAGATGAGGGAACTAGCCCTGCAGCCAGAAAAAGCCTGGACATGTATAAATCAGGAGGTGGTCACCTTCTCTGCTCTCATGTGAGCAGGAAAAGGGACCAACAAGCTTTGCAGCCCAATCCCTCCTGAGATGAGTACTGGGAGAGGAGCTGGCACCAAGCATCAGCTCCCAGCATAGCTCCTCAGGGATGGGGCTGAGACACAGAGGGATGAACTGATGGAAGGGGCTTTACCCTTCCCTGCTGCAGTAATGGAAAGTCTCATGTTCTCAGTATGTTCCCAAGGTGTCCCTTCAGCTCCCCAAAGCGGAAATGGAGGAAGCAGGAGAAACTCCAAGGCACTGAGAGCAGCCAGGGAACATACATCCATCACCACAGCTGCAGCCATAAGCTGCATGTCCACCATCCTCTTGCATCACTGGCACTGGGGATAAAACCCAGTTGTGATCTGCTGCAGGTTTGGGGTGGGCATGCCCATCAGCCAGGATCCAGCCCAGGGCCAAACACAGCACTAATCAACAACATCCTACTTTCCCGGGTTACAGGCAGAGCCAGGGGAGCTCCCCCTTTGCAAACAGAAGGGTCTTTATTTGGGAAAGGGTGGTGCTGAATGTTATTTGACTGCTGCTGGTTTGCCTCTGACCTGGTCTGTGTCATCAGGCTGCAAAAGGATTTGCCCTGCTGCACCCTCACCAGAGCACCCTGCTGACAGCAGTGCCCATCAAGGGCCCTCTGCACTGCTCCAAAATGCAGAGCACCCTGCAGGCCTATGTGTCGGGATGGCCAGGAAGGAGGCTTCTAAGGTAGTTAACAGCACTGCAGGGTCTTCAGGCACAGGAAGGGCTGTGGCAGGCAACCAGCACTGTCCCAGTTGGTTCAGAGGTGCTTCCATGTGGTATTTCTGCTCAGATTCAGACACCCTTTCTGTCCTCTGGGATGAACATTTTGCCCAAAGCACAAAGGAGCTGTGGGGACAAAGCCACTCACCACCCAGCACCACTGGGTCAGTCAGAGCAGCAGATCAGCCCTTTGATGCTACAGACTTCAAGAAAAACATCTGGCACTGAGGTACAGCTCTGCCAGCTCCCACCGTCCACCCATGAACACACACAGAGCCTAACCCAATCCCCACCCACCTAACTCCACCATCTATTCGCAGACATCAGTCCCAGAACTGGGTCTCAGGTTCCCTTTGGGGAGTAAGAAGTAACCTGGAGAGTCTTTTAAGCATATGAAAGAGCCAAATGGGTTGAGAGGGGAGAAATATTTACACAGTCAATGAAAGGAGCAAAATCCCAGCTGTTACGCACAGCACAGCTGGCTGGAGAGAGATCAGCCCATCCAGGGTCTGTCAGAACTATGTACAAAAACTCAGGTGTTTATAAAGAACCTACTTTTTCATTACTCACTTGGTATCTCTCAGTATTAAAGCATCTGAGGCTGAAATCACAGCCACATCTGCAAAGATCTCCCCATGAAGAGCCCTGCAAGTCAGGCAAGCTGCAACAGGGAGCACAAAACAGGAACACAAGACTTGTAAGAAGAGGAGAACCTAGCCAGAATGGCTGCGGAGAGAGAGCAGGTAACTAGCACACAGAAACCAAAACGGGATAAAGTAAACCAACAAGATTTGTTTGACTTTTACATGTGTCCGGCTTCTTGGACTCAGTGTTGGAACGCTAACCTAAACATATTTCTGAGATTTCAGCAGGCTATACCAATATGTTTAAGTCCTGTCGTTCACTTTTAATGAAGACTGCAACACAGACCTTGCTTCCTTTACATTCAATACCAGTAAGATTCTACAGAAAAGCTTTTAAGGGACTAAAATACTGATTGCAATAAATATCTGCATGGCCTCCTTAAGCTGATGGAGCGCGCCAGTGAAGAGTAGCAGAAAGGTCTCTGAGAGGCACCGTTGATTGCTTCTAAGTCTACACATATGTCCACATATCTCCATTAACTGTGCGTTGAAACATCTGAAGAGGAACTGCTGTTGCTGTTGGTGGTCTGGGCCCTCTTTATATACAAGTTTAGTAGCTTCATCTGAAAGAAACAAACAAACATCAGGAGAAAATGCCAGGAAAAACAGGTGGGTACAAACTGACTGCAAATCTAAAAGCTCGTCTTCTGTGGCAAGCTCACTTTTGAGTGAGTTGACACTGGGCACTCTGGAGGAAAAACAGAAGCAAAACTGACCATATTTCAGAACAGAGGCAGGAGGGTATGCCCAGTCCAACTGAAGTTACAGACACATTTAATGGGATTTAGAAAAACCTCTTGCATTTCACTTCAGCAGCCAGCAAGCAGTTCACAGACTCAATCCTGCAGTCTGATTAGGTCAAGCAGGATTCCCACAGAGGTCAGTAGGATTGCAGGCACACTGGTGATCCAAGAGTCATAGGTCCCTCCTAGGAAACACCTTGAACTCTCTGTGCTTTATAAAATGTTCATTTTCAAAGACATTGTATCTTCACCAACTTGGTACATCTAGTAAAACTGCAGTTATTATGGCTATATACTTCCTTTCCATGGGTTTGTTTTCTTTTTCCGCCTTGCCACCCTAACTCCAGATCCTGTAATGACTCATGCTCACATTTAACTTTAGACATGCAGGCAGTCTGTATAAACCCAGAAGAATTACTCACATGTTTATAGTTAGTTATGTGGTGGAGTAAGTCCATGGCACCAAGGATACTGGGATAATAAAGCCTCTACAATATTTTATAGGGGAATTTCCTAACAGCCCAAATGTAATGAGGCAAACCTCAGCACCCATAGCTGTCTCTTTCCAGAGCAATTTGGAGGCACAAGTAATTTGTTTAAGGACAAGACAACTCAACACAAAAATAAAATCCAAGTGTCTCAGTCTCAGGTTGTTTTGCCCTACATCACACTTCCTACCAATGAAAGAAATTATTGCTTCAAAATGACAGAATGAAGCCCTCTGATCTAAATAGCTATTCACATACAGAGATCTATTTCAGAAACAAAAAATACAGAATTCATCTTAAAATTGCATAGAAATCTTGTGTATGATGACTTCAGACAGGAGAAAAAAATTTTATGATGGCTTCTCAAGCAGTTCTGAAAAGCAAGCAAACACCACTCGCTTCAACACAAAAGGCCAGCTCTTCTCTGAAGGACAGAACTGAATTAAGGGCATGGTTTCACTTGCAGCATCAGATCAGAATCTGAATTTTGCAGCTAGCCTGACTTCAGGGCACAAAGTCCTTTGAAGGGTCACTTGAGTTTGCTGCTGCCCAGAAGAAAAGGGACCCATGTGCAGTGCTATTAAGAGTGAAGCTTCACCTACATGTCTACCAGCCCTAATCAAAACATGCTGCTGAGAGGGCCTGCTCTCCCACCATCCTTGCCATGCATTCCCATCACTCTCTGCACCAGGTTAGCTGTGCAGCCACAGGGCAGACTGAAAGGTATTTAATTTGTATTGCAGATCTGGTTTTCAGCCAGAGCAGCAGCTGATCCAACACACTGCACAGTCGCCCCTGGATGCAACACCAAAGGGGCAAGGCAAACATGGCTGGAGTGGGAAGGACCTGCTCAGTGGCAGCTTGCAGTTAAATCAAGGATCAAATGAAACCAATCTCCGAACCCCATCAAAATTTTCTTAGTGGGATTTCAAATGCTCACACTGCTGAAGTGTTGTGCTGCTCTAGCGGTATTTGTCAGGGTGAGATAAAATTTAACAGAGTACAGGGAACTTGACCCAGAGCTGCAGTGAAACCACTTTTCTTGCAGCTAGTAATAGCCAGCAGAACAGTTTGCAGTATCAAAACATCAGACACACATTACTCCTGTACCTTGCTTCCTGTGAGTTGTGCGAGATGAGGTTTCAGTTCTTCTCCAATTACTGAATAAATTGCCACTAGGCAAAACACGCTGGCTTTACGGACACTGCTCTCTGTGTTATCATAGCCCTAGGAAACAAGACAAAAGGGTCAGAAGACAAACAGCACTCCCCAACATCCTTCCTGAGCAATATACTACAGAGCTGATGTCCATTTTGTAAGTGTGGTTGACCTTTCTACTGACATATCAACAGAAAGGCCCTGCTTTCTGTTACAAGTTTGCTACCTGAATACTTGAAGAGCAAGAGAATGCAATCACCCAGTACATCCTATCTGCTCCTTCTGTTATTACTTACTGCTGTCCTAGGTTATTAATATCTTGTTATTTACAGCATTAAATAATAATTTAATGTTATTTAATGTTAAACACACAGTTTCCTAACGTGAGCTTGGAAATCTGTCAGATATACACACTTCTGTGTTCAGTTCAGACAACCATGTGCTATCCTGGATGGCCAGGGTTTCTTGGAGAGGAGCCTACCTATAAGGTAGGAAATACCACAGGAAAGAACATGCTAAAAGACCCCTGCACGTGTGCTGATCTCTGGCAGTTTGAGCAGAGTTTAGGCCAGCCACCAGGTCACTGAGCAGCTGGTGACATCAGTCCCAAACTTGGGCAAAGATTCATCACTCAGCAGCCATCCCATCCCATCCCATCCCAACCCATCCCATCCCATCCCATGAGAAACATAGACATCACTTTAGCCTATGGGATGCTGGCTCCTCTGGATGCCGGGTGATCTCTGGCACGAAAGCCAGAGGAGGGATGCAGCATAGCTGGGCTGTTCTAGCTGCAGGGCCAAAGTACAGCTCATACTGCTGCTGTCTGACACTCCTTGCCTGTTCACCGCTCTTGCAGTACCCTCCACTTGGGAAACAAGCATAATGGTGATACTCTCCACATGCAGACCTTAAGCCAGGATCCCAAAATACTTCCCAAATGTAAGGAGTTCTTCGATCACTGTGAGTTTCTAAGGTAAGGAAATATCACTGACAAACTAGGCTCTGAAACAAGAACCATTTAGAGACATGGAAGCAATTTAAGAAGACATGACAGCCTTTTTAAAGACATGCTGCTCCCAAACTTTTCCAGTGCAGCAAAGCTTTACTGTTCATGTTGTTGTCTCCAACAATTACGGTTAAAACCATTTTACAACAAAAGTTTAGATCAATACAGAATTGTCCAATTCCCAGAAGCTGATAATTAAGAAAAGAATTGCAAGAGCTGACACTACAAAATTGGGATGAATACTAGGATGCATAAGGGGAATTTCTGACTTTGCTCTTGTCCTTCCAGCATTTTATGCTCATCCCAAAGGCTTCTTTATCCCAGTTCTCCATGGAAGTCTTACCCACACAAACATGTCTTCTCTTTCACACTGACCGATTTGTTACTGTAACAATCTCTCCCCTATAGACACACATAATCTCTTTCCTCCTTCACTGCCTCTTCCCTTATTTTCTTCTTGCTTGCAGCCTCATCCCAACCACCGGCACCACCAGCTGCTTGTGCAGTGAACCAGAAGACAACATGCTACAGCCAATGTTCAAAACTAAATTCACAATGTAAAACCAAGCCCTAGCCCTGACAAAAACACAGCTCCCCACCCAGCCTGAGAGGGTTATGAAAAAGAGGCTGAATGAAGTCAGCGGGTAGTTTCAGAGAGGCAAGAAGAAAGGAGCAGCCTGCCTGCTGGGATTCAAATTCAACTGCAAAGTACCATCAAAGCACAGAATAGCTCAGCAGAATTCAAGGGAACTACAAGACGTACAGAGACAGCATAAAATGTTGTTAACCCCTACTCTCACATTTATTACATGGCTGCTACTGGCTTATTTAGGACTCAGGCCAAGTCATCTAACTGTGGAATATACACATAGGACCCTGAGTTTTCTTTTCCTTAACACTAAAAATGTCAAAAACTCAAATACAAAAACGTTAATTTACCAAAAATTAAGGGTTTAAAACTTTAATTTACCAAAATCTGGCTCCAGAAGATCCAACATTTTCTCTTAGGTCACAGACCTAACAAATTACTCAATTTTGTTTGTGCTCAGGAGCAGTGACATAGGATTCTGTACCTGTAACAACCCAGGAATGATATCAGGTAGGAGTTGATGCAACGATTCCTTGGAAATCCTCTCAATGACTTTTGTCTGCATTTTGATGGCAGCCAAGTTAATTGGATAATCTGCAGTCTGAATGATGGGGCAAAGCACCTTGATGCACTGCTCAGGGTGGATGGAACTCGCCAGCGTGGAAGCAGCTTCTTCGGCAGCTCTGACGACCTAAAATGAAAGTAGAGTAAACCCTTATGTTAATGAGGTCACACTTGACAGCCAGCACCACTGGAGTGTGCTGGGAATGACTGCCAGGATATGCTTGGCCATGTTCATTAACAGATCTGCAGGAGGCTCTACCGAGTGGTGACCGACTCCGAGAATTCACATCCTTTGCCTCCAGTGACATCTTTATTCCAGCCAGTGGCAAGATGTCCATCCTGCCTAATGTAACCGTGTCATAAGTTGTGCCTACTTTGAAAAAATCATCTGTCACCTAAGACAGATAGGCACTCCCATCCCAAGAGAAGCAGGAGGATGACATCTCTCCAGCCACTGTCAAAGAACCTAAACCCACTAGCTTAAACTTATACAAAATTTATCTTCTTAAACACCACCCTGCATGGCACTCTTGCACCTTTTAGTATCTCACCTGTCAAGTGCTTGGGTGCCCAAGCTGAGACATCTACAGCTACACAGGGGTGTCCCTGCCATTTCCCAAATAGACTATGCTGTATTCAAAACCAGGCTACAGACACAAACAGGCTTTAGGGTGTCCCTGACCAGGCAGCTGCACTCTCAGAACATGTAAGTGGGATCACTATACAAAATAGCAGGAAGAACAAGTGGAAACAGCAGTAGCACTCACCTTTTGCAACTAGCCCATACTGTAAAGCAGTCACACAGAGCAAGGGAGATCCTAAATTCAACTCTATTCTTCCATCAAGGGAAGGCACATTAACAACTTTCACTCTTCCCCAGCAGGTAGGACAGCTAGTTCAAAGAGGAAAGACCCAAATCTGGTCTCTCCTCCCATGAGAATTTATTCATTTTACATTCTGCAGTAATTGGATAAAAAAGAACAGGATGGGAAGGCAGGTTTTCTTTTTTTCAAGTGTCTGTGCTAATTGCCAGGCAACAAAATGAAGCTTTCTCTTGGTTGCACTCTTCCTGGCCACAAATAACACACCTTTTGCTCCTCATGTTCTTGCTACAATACAAAAGATGGAGGATGCTTTCGCCCCTGTGTTCAGGGCTTACTTTTAAGGAAGGGTAAATTATGAGTGAACAGAGATGCCTCAGTGGGCAGACTTAAATCCAACACTTCAGTTTTAAGAAGAAAGAAGCATTCACAAATCCTCATGTTTAGGATCTCCCAGTTGGCCCCAGGCAGTCCCTAACCCTGAGACCAGGAGCATTAATACAGCCTTTCAAGGCATCCCCTCTTTCCTGACTGTGTGGGATGGTCAGGTGCCCAGCACTGGTTCTCTGACTCCTCCTAAACTGAGCTACTTGAAGCTGTCTGAAGTCAATGTTTTGCAACCAGCACTAGTAAATCTGTCCCAGGTGAACCACAAAAATGTAAATAAATCAAGCCATCACTATCACTTAGACTGAAGCCATATCTGCTGAATTTGCCTCATTCTCCTCTTCCAAACAGTGTGATGGTATAAAACTCAGGGATTTCTGTTTGACTGAGGCAACTCATGGATGTACCTCTAGCAAAGCCTCAAAAGAAGACAAGTTTTCATTATTTTTAAGCAACTACTGTGGATAATGCGTGAATCAGTAATATTGGGAAGTTTATCTCAGGTCTCACTAGGATAAGAATGTCTCCCTGTCTGGACTATCAAACATTTTCCTGAAAGGTTTAACTGACTTTCAAGATAGCAGCAATGAACAGTGTGACCAGAAGAGATCAGCTCCATCTACAAAGCCTGATTCACCCACAGTACTAACAATAATCTTGCAGACGTGCTGACAGCTACCTCCCTAAAACAGGAATGGCACGAGACACTTGTATACCCAAGAAATAATAAAAGTCATCCACTTGACTTCTGGCATTCTCTAAAGCAGATCCAACAGTGAACGTGATCTCAGATACTTCATACAGCACAAATAATGCATGCAAGCAAGGTAGAGGCAGGATGGTGAAATAACGTGAGATCTTGACTGCTTCTGTATCAGTGCCCCATTTTCAGATAAAAAACTGTCCAAATGCTCCATTTACTTCAGGCCTTTCTCCACATTTAATTAGAATATTAAAACATATTCCAAAAAGAATGGCAATCCACAGTGTGGTCAGTACTAAAAAAATTTCATCCTGAAAGATCTGTGAATGAGAAACCATGCAGAACAAAAAGTAAGCTTTCCCACTTCCAGCAAGTTTTCCCTCTTCCAGCTATTTCTTTGCTAATTCCTCTTCAATTTCACATGTAAGAAGAATGAAAGTTAGTATTTTTTCCACATAAGTTAGTACTAGCTTAGAAGCAAGCACTATGTAATTTTGTTGGCAAAGGAGAGAAACAACCCAGTACTTAAGGGAAAGCTAACACCAAGCTTTGATACCACAGAATTGAATTGCTGGAGTGGATGAAGTCAGGAGCTCCCAGAAGGTCTCCTTTAAAGGAATCCACTTCCTGGCACTGCAGCTTCTGATGTCTGCTTTCCACAAACAATGCAGTGGACTTACAGAGAGCTCTTGCAGAGAGTATCTTGCAATCAATTTAACTACATTCACTAACAAGCCACTGGCTAAAAAGCCCCAGCTACAAATATTTGGACACAATCACTTGGGATTTTGTTTTGCAACAATGCCAAATACTGTTGGTAAATGTTTTCAAACACCCTCAGAAAGAAAAGCTTGCACATGTACCACAACACACTACGAAAAAATTAAAACCCCCCCCAGATCTTACACCCTCTTGGTTAGAAAGCAGCAGTACTTTAGTACGCACTCATGGTCAGACTCTGACCTAAAATAAACTACCGTAAAAAAAAGTAGGTAAAAACTTCAGTGAGTATTCTGTCTGGGTTTCAAGTCCATATCCTGTTTGCATACAGTTTACCATGCATATTAAGTTGAAGGTATGAGGCAAGTGCATGAGACAAAATCTTTTCTTAAAAAGCCTATTAACCAATTCCAAGCACAAGAGGCATTAAAATACAGTTGTAATTTTTCACAAAATAAGAAATGGCTCCATAGCAATAAAGATTACATGCATTTTGCATATCATAAGGTGAGCAAGGAAAGTTGTGAAGATGCAGGAATTATTTATGCCCCTGCCAGTCCTCCTTCCAGCATAGCCACCCACTTCTAGCAAGGATCTGGCCACATTTACACAGTGGTTGGGTATTTCACATCCCTTCTCCCTGCAGTGCCTTCCCTCTGAACACAGAAGGATGTATTACACATGTCCAGTATGCTTCCTGCTGACATTAGCTTGTAAATGTGACAACACCAGGGAGACTTCCAAGCCTTCCACGAGCACATCTGGCAGACAGTGCCTGCATCTCAGACACACTTCAGCAAACCCCTGAGCATATGATTAATAACATGCTGAAGTCTCACTGACATCAACAGGATTCAAAAGCATGTGCTGACATGCTTGCTTGAATCAGCCTCCATAGGTAACTAGTTCCTGGTTCCCCTGGGAAGGATGGGCAGGCGACAGGGTGTAGGAAAGGGTAGGATATCAGTGGAGAGTGAGCCAAAAAGACAAATTCATCCCTGCTGGCACAGAAAGCCAAACGCCACTGTTCTGCAATGCAAGCACCAGCCCTGTCTTTCCTTCTGGCTTTAGCAAAACATTCAGCCATTCAGATGGACTCTGCATCCCATGAGGGGAAGCACGTTCCTGAGTATTCACCCAACCCGCTCTGAATCCTGCTCACCTTGTAATGCCAGAGAAATCAGCAGCATTCCCACACACAGGACAGCACATTATCAAAAGATACCAACTGCCAGGTCATTTGGCAACAAAAACATGCAATTATAGTGAAGTTTAGCAAAGATATTTTGCCATGAGGCGCAACGCTTGTGACTTGCAAGTTGTACATACCACACAATATCAAAAAAATCAAATCTCTTTTTTAATCAGGGGTTTAACCTGATCAGCAGAGTGAAACAACCTTAAAAGGAGTGGCAGAAATTAAAAAACAGCACCAAGCAACAGGTCTTCCTCCCATCTTTGAAGGCAAGACCCACACATACACATCTGGAAGTGACAGGAATGACTCACACTAGCAGTAACACCACAGTAAGCAGTAGTTATGAAATCCAAGAAAATGAAAGGGTGTTGTTTGCTACATACTCAGACTGGGGAGCTCACTGCCACAACAGGATTAAAAGTATGACAAGTTTACAAAAGGACTAAAAAGGTCATCACACACAGAGAGTCAGGCAGAACCATTCACATGGGAAGGCTTTAGGCTTCAGACAGCTGGAAGGAGGAAGAATATCCACAAGGAAGCATCACTGTATGCTTTCTACTTGACAGTCAGTCAGGTAAGGTATCAGGTGAAGCAAGCTTTTTATCTGACCTAATAAAATTATTCTCAGGGATCTCAGAGATACAAAAGAAAACTAGCAAAGACATGAAATGATGATGGCAGTTGGAAGCAGCAGGTTCAAAAGGTGGCTATGAAGCAAGATATGAAAGACTAGAGAGAGTCCTGCAGTGCTTTAAAAACACAGACACTAAGCTGTGTTTAAGGTATGTCACAAACATGATTTTACCTCCCAGTAAAAACTTTGAGCAAACCGTGGCTTAAACTGGTTAGTTCGACATCGCTCAACACAGGGCAGGCAGCCCAAGAATGCAGATCTAGGAGATAGCTCTTGGCCTTAAAGCAGCAGGCTTTTCTCCTTTCCAAACCCTTACCTTATGCTCTACACACTGGAGACTAGATTCAGCCTGACTTCTGCTGGCATAACCTAAGCTGTGTTTGCTGGTGGGTTCCTTGAAAGACATCTGTGGTGCATTAAGACCTTTCTAGAGAGTTACACAAAAGAGAGAAATTTTTATACTTCCACCCAGTTTGCTTTAAGGAAGGAACCATATTCACATGCACAAAGCCAGAGAGGTATAGCACACAGACAGTTCACCTCTAGCAATGTCTTCCTTAATGTTGTCAAGGTGTGAGCTTCAAAGTAACAGGTTAGGCAGTCCCAGGAATATGCACATGAAAAGCTTCCTCATTTCAATGGGAGGGGATATGCTGACGTGCAGTATTAGGAACAGTGTAAACAGGACAGTAGTCACCTGTCACATATCCTTTTCTTTTAATATAAAGTACATTGGCATCAAAGCTCAACAAAATTTGCCGGACAAACTTTAGACGACAATTCCCACTGCTTTGCCTGGTTCACAATGCACTGCAGCCATGGGATCCTGTTCACTTAAGACAACCAGAACTGAGACTCCATCTCTTCCACTTAATTTCTTCTGTTCAGCTACTTCTCAGTGCATTAAGATGATGTTTGCTGCCTGATGGCTGCAGCAAGCATCTTATCTGTGGCAATATGCTCTTGGGCAATATGTAGCAGCTTTCTAAAGAGTTTTGGTAATGTCATTTCTGCTTCGAAGTGACACAAACTACTGGCAAGTAAGGAAAGAAAAATATGTCCTGACTCACCTTAGGCAGAATATGCCAGGTTCATGGGCTGCACAGGGCATCAGTGTAACAAGCTGGGATCTCAGCAAAGCAGCACCTGCACACCTAGATGAGAGCTGTACGTAGAACCTCAAGCTGGAGTGCTTTGCCATGATTATTAGTTACACTGTCTCTGTAGAAAGTTATAGAGGATGAGGCAGTGCAGGTGAAACCCCACTGAAAAGTCTTTGAGGCTTTGTACACTATTGTGAAACACGCAGAGAACCAGAGAATTTTATTAAGCAAAAGAATAAGGTTTTGCTTTGATACTTACGAGGCATGTGGCTATGTTTTTGAGCCAATTTTTGCCATCTAGAGGTGGTTACTTAAAGCCTGTATAATCTAAGCTGGAGGGGATGGAGGTTTACCAATACCCAGCCAGGCAAACTCCCATCCCTGAAGGCTTTAGTCTGATCCAGACAGGAACAAACAATTACGGACTTGGTTTCAAAGCAGGAAGTGGCCTCAGCAATGGGGAGTGCTAAGCAGATGAAAAAACAATATGATTTTTATAAGGGATTCAGAGATGAAGTAGATTAGGCTGCTTCTCCTGTGCACTAAATATTTGAAATGTGTTGAGAAATAGAGCACATAAACGTATATTATGAAACATCAATGACTGCCCAGCTGCAGTGTTTGGCAGCTTCCAGCACGGCCTATATAACAATTAATCTTCAAGACTGCGATCGTTTAGTGCTTTTCTTCTTTAGCAAGCTAAATTTTGCAGAAACCTACATAGATCGTACCATCATCAGAGGACAGTTATAAATCCTATAAAAGCCAGAGGCCAGCCTAAAAGCACCTCAGCAGATAATAAAAATTATCTATAGCTAATGGATAACTGTGATTTCTTCTTTTTCTCCCTCTTTTAGAGGGTTACAACAAAGAATGTTACATATAAATTATGCTTATGGACCTTCTAGATAATAAAATACAGAAATTAGATATCTAAGATATGGCACAGTATTTTTTCCTTACACACAGAAAATACACATCTGTTAAGTCTATAGGTTTAGTGGCAGAGAAAAACAGAATGGCAGAGACAGAAGCAGGGAATTAGCTATCCTATGATTTTTCATTTTGCAGCTGATTCCCAAGATAATGAACTATTTCTGTTTTAATATACACAGTAATAAGAAATTATCCTTATTTTGCTGGTATGAATCCGAAGCAATGTCATATCAATGGTATTGGGTCAGCAGGCAGCATCTCTCCTTAGTTATGGGTGAGTAACTACACTGGAACAAATGAGTTAATATTAACTAATTGGCAACAGAAAGATGGTTCTCTTCCAAATAACTCCAAACAAAGACTGATAAAAATCAACAAGATTTAATACCATCCACAACTTCAATTATGTTCTAATGCTCCAAAAGTAAGTGAAAGGCATTTACATGTCAACCCCCATAAATATTTCCAGTTATGACTGAAGCAAGTTTCACTCTTCACATCACCCCATTAAATCAACAGCATTGAATAGACTGTTATACTACAAACAGTATAAAAACACGATGAAGTTAAAAAATGCAAACTAAACGTGGATCCCAACCCAGAGTCTTCTAGTCTGTAGCCTAGGGTTACATTAATTCTGACCTGCCATTGAGGTTTGTGCTTTGCTAATCTCCTGCATTTGCACTCAGAACAAGGTGAGACTCAGCCTCCAACTCCAGGTACCAAGTTTTCCTGTGTCCCTGTGTGGAAATGTGGTGCTCTTAGCTGCACTGCTCTGCTGATCCCAGACCTTGCCTTCAGCAACAGAAGGCAGAAGACTTCTAACCATGGCAAAGACCCAAATGTCTAAAGACTTCTCTTTGGACTTGGAAAAACAGTCATTTATCCAGGCATCCCAAAATATCTAACTATGCTAACACTGCTTTGATACTTCCAACTATATAATCTAGAATAAAACCACACACTTTTTTTGGTTTCAAAAAAGTCTTTAACTAGGTATCAGCACTCAGTTGGGGTAGGGGGTGATATCTGCTATTTGGTGAATGTGTTGGTTTAAATTCATCATTTGATCTCTCCTGGCCATGCTGAACAACAGCAATATTGAAATCTGGGTAGCTAAATGAACCTTCTTGATTTCCAAAGAACTGTCTCTTAGTAGGACAAGTTCTTGGAGACAATACCCGAGATTACCAGTTCTGTACTGTGCTCCTCTTCAAACTCCCTTTGCTTGGTCACTTTAGACTGATTGTCTGTGGGTCAAACATAATTGAAAATGTGAGCAGTAACTTGAAGCAATTAGCAGTCCCTCTGGTGAAGGGGAAATTCAAGTAAGAAAGACTGAAACATATACACCTTGCTCAGAACAGACACTTACACTGCTAACTTACACAGCCTATTGCACTCCAAAGGATCTCAAACCATAAACAGAAATCACTCCTGTCTTCTACTACAAGGCAGAAGCATCCAGAAATATAACAAACTCTGGAGTGACATCTTATCAGGACATCACTGGCACAAATAACTAAATGATATAGCAGCCTTTCTTACAGTCCAGGGGAAGACTGTATTTTATGTAGTCTAAGGACACTAGCACCACTGCCTTCAGTATTGCTCTGATACAGAGAAAAAGAAAACTGTAGAACAAACTGCTCAGATCTTCCCTTCCTTCTTCAGCTATTCTTTGAAAGTGTTCTTCAATCACAAATTGGTGAATCTTCACTTAATCTTCTGCTCAGTGGGATCCAGTCAAAGGGCAGCTCCTCTACCTTTCCTGGAGAGAGCAGTGCTGCTCTCTCAAAGTCAGCAGTGAGAGCGAGCTGAAGGGCCACCATGGGAAGGGAATTTGTGACCTTCTGGCCCAGAGTTAGGAGTTTGACCAACTGGGCCATGCCCAAATGAACTCTTAAGTTAATTTTTCACACACTTAACTGAATCAGCAAACCCCAGCTACAGGTAAAACTACCTAAAGCATATTCCCACGTATATCTTTACCCTAGCTCATGTGGATACTCAAGCACAGGTACCTGTCTTAACTTCAGGAATACTGATATTCTCAGACTACTGAGAGACAGATGATGCCTTTCATGGGCTGCATCATGGTTTTGAGAGCTTCGTTTACACAGGGATCAGAAAACACTCACACACAGAACAAAAAATCCAGCACCAGTGCCCCCACTCAATACAGCTACACACACAACAGGGAAGGAAAATAAGAATATTCTTGCAGTGTCCTGCTTATGAGAGCTGTCACCCAAAGGTCCCATTGCAGCAGCTGATTTTTCATTATGAAGATGCTATGCAAAACCATGGTAAATCAAAGCCACGCTATGTACAGCACAGCAGCTACTTCCTGATAGCAATACACCTCAATTATTCTATAAAGGAGTGCCACAAACTCTCATCTCTTCATTCCTAGCATGAGCTTCACTTTCTCTGTAGCAGACTTATCCACTGCTTTTCCTTGGCAGGCACCTCATGTAAATCCTGAAGAACCTTTCCACACCACAAGCATGAAGAACATACTGTGGGAAGTACAGAGGCATAAAGTATAATATTTTCAACACTGTTCTTGATTTCTACAAAACCCATCAGTCCCACAAGGACAGTGAATTCTGCCAGAAATAGCAGTTTTGGAGGACTCTCAGG
This sequence comes from Corapipo altera, assembly GCF_003945725.1. NCBI lineage: Eukaryota > Metazoa > Chordata > Aves > Passeriformes > Pipridae > Corapipo > Corapipo altera. Next base: position 23,004,009 of record NW_020884877.1, read on the forward strand.
CAACAAATACAAAGGGCAACGAGTCAAGGTGAACTGAGAAACATGCTAGCAGGAAAACTTGCCAATAAAAGGCACTCCTTCAGAACATAATGTTTTGTCTGACTGCTTTATCAGGAAATCAATTTACAACTGCTTCTTATTACTCTGAACTGAAAATGACAGGGGTGCAAAGGCTCTGAATCAGGGAGAGGACAGTAGGCAGAGTAGGGCAGCCCTCATTCACTAAAGGATTAAACATTTTCTGCTTTTGCATTTTAGAGAAATCCAGTCTGTTAGTTTCTTTCCTTGAGGGTGTTTTTTGTTTTGATTTTTAGGCAGTACAGTTTCTGCTACCTACAGCTAACATAACCTTGTGCCAGTTACACAATACTCTAGAGCAATCCGATCTATACAATGATCTTTTCATGGCCAAATCTCTTCAGACGGAGACGCCCAAAATTGCTAGTTTAGGACAATCCTGTTGCAGAGGAGAATAAATGTCTTAGATTTCAAAGCAAGGTCTTATAGAACAAAGCCATCACAGACATATAGAGAAATTCTGATAGTCCTTTCCAAAGTTTAGTTCAAACTTGCAACATGCACAAGGTAGATTAAAAGATCCAGCCTGGAAGTCCATCTACAAAGCTTGACTTCAAATGTAATTTGAATTGATCTACTTCAAACGTTATCACATCCCTTTACTCTTGCTTTACTCCAGAATACTTTCACTTTTACACGAGTTCTCTCACAAAACGAAAATGCCATTCACCCTTCCCTTTGCTTCTTCCTCTGCCCCTGCAGCATGTCCTCTTTCTCCTGTTACTCACCAGGTTCCCTCTTCTCCAGCACAGCCCAATTTCATAATTCAATTTTCACACACAATTCTGCTTAAGCATGGCCTTTGTGTTCTCCAGCACATTTTCTATCCTTACCTGTTACAGAGGCAGCACAGTGCCCCCAGTGTCCTCCAAAAAATAATGAAACATGCAGTTTTCTACTACAGTGTCTGAGCGTCTCCCAGAATGTGCAAGGAAATGCTGGCAAGCTGATTAACAGTGGTTGACAATTCCTGGTAACTCCAAGTCCACATAAATAGCTCTGTTGGTCCCAACTTTTTTCCTCACTGCTTCAGCATGAAAAAATCTGTCTCTTCTTGGGAGATTTAATATCAATCTGTTCTATTGTCAAGATGGGTCAACAAGTTTTCCTGTTAAGTCTCACAGGCATTTTTTCAGCAGGTCCATACTGCTTTCCCAGTAGCAACACTGAAAGGTTCACACTCACCTCCTTGTGGGAATCCTTATGTGCTTCCAGTGTTTTCATGATAGTCAACTCTGCATAGTTCTTAAACCTTGCTGGTTGGTTCCGTAAGATCTCTCTCAGGACTCGCAGCGCCAGGGCTCTTATTGAATGCTGTGTCAAGAAAAATCCATGTTAGAAAAGGTCATTTCTCAAAATCATAGTTAGAAGTAAATTCTCATGGCTCCCTATGCCACCAGAAATCTTACTTTATCAGCTCCAGTGGAGTGAGCAGTGTAATCAAAGCAACAAAAATTCAGAATTGGTTTCCTTGCTTGCTCTTGCACAAAAATCCACACGAAATGACTGTTCTCACAGATACAAGAATGAACCATTCTGACAAAGCCACCATTTTGATAAATGCATGATAATGCTATGATTAAACATGTAGAACTACAGCAGCTCATGCTTATACTATGAACAATGACTGAGAAAATGTAAACCAGAATTCTGCTACAGAATTACAATCGCTATGATAATAACAAATTTTTAATACTTCAAAACAAGATCCCCTACAGAAACAGCTTGTTCTTGATGACATTTTTGTAAGGGACAGAGACCCATTCAATGCAATCTAATACCCTGTGTCTTTAAACCAAATAGAGAAAAAAAAATTAATTTCTTCTAGAGTGCCTTTATCCTTCTTTTGGGGAATGGGTATAATACAGTTAAGAGCTTGTAACTTTATCCTAACTCAGAAGGAAACAACCACTGAAGTGTTGATAGTTTTTGTACTAGATTAGAAGATAACTTCTTTTCTGAGTCTAATTCAATTTCATAGTTATTTATTAGTAATGCTCTGGAGGGAGGGGAAAAACTGGTACACTTCAGAGTAGCTTAAAACTCATCATTGAACACAGTGAAAACTAGAGTTGTCAACCTTCAAAAGAAAAAGCAAGCAGTGCAGTATCACTGATGAGTAGCAGGTTTCATTTAAACTAGTGTGGAGGAACTATAACCACAGATGAAGCGATGTACAGTAAAGACAAAAATCTACATCTCACATCTTTGTCTCCAAGCGTTTCCAGCAGCAAGAGCAGAATGGTTTTGAAATGCTCTTCCCAAACTCCGAGATTATCCTCCCTTGTGATCTTTAGCAATTCCAGGAGAGCTCCTTTCCGCTCCTCCACCCGCTCGTTGTGGTTGGAAAGCTCTTTCAGAAGATCAGCCACCAAATCTGAATGGTCAATGGGTCCTTCTAGGACAAATGGCAGCAAATCATTTGGAGAAAGGGGGAACAGATCAAAGATGCCAAGATTACTGACCCTCTACGGAACAAAGTGCATGCAACAAGGGGCCCCCCCAAAAATGCATCAAATTCCCAGTGGCCTCAGTCAAGCAGGCAAGAGAATCTGACTAACCCACAATAACCTGAGTTCATAACACAGCTCATGAATCTGCACATGGCTTCTAACGAACCAGGAAGAGATGACGACTGGATTTCTTCCAGTTCCAACAATTACTTCTGCAAGATGAGAACTGCTGTGGTTTTTTCCCAGACACACACACACCCAAAACCAGTGGTCACATGCATGACCTTTAGATCAAAGTACAGTGACTCATCAGTGTACTGCAAAAGAATTAAGCTGAGGTGTAGCACCACTTAAATAAAGTAAAACATTCAGTAACAACAAGCTATTGAGTGAAACATTCCAGTCATAAAGAGGGGAAGGTCCCAAAATAGTGTCCCTACAGATATATGTAGATGCTTAAGGGACTAGTTTAAGGGAAACTTCAGGCAAACAAAAATCAAAACTGCGGAATAACGTTTTCTCAATAGTCACAGATGAGGTTCTGCTGGGACATGAAGACAAAGGGTATTTCATATCAAGCCTCACCTCAGATGCAAAGTAATACACAACACATGCACAGGCTGGCACATATCTGAGAGCACTACCCACACACAAATATACCAGAAACGGAGCAAGCTCCTGCAGTTTCATGAGGGAGCTGATACAAACCATCCCGAAGCTGGTCCATGTCATCATCAAACACTGCTTCCTTCAGGGCAGTCTTGTCGTACGTGTTAATGGTGTCAGCATAAGGATAGGGGTTATACTCTCGAGCACGTGGCCCTGAAAAGGCGCGGGGAGGTTGCGTGTTCAGCAGGGAGGTTTTGTTATCTAGAGCCATCCTTCCACCTTCCACAATGTCACTGCCTCCACGGACATCTCCAGTAGGGAGCGCAAGGCCACCATCTCGAGACACCTGGAGGATCAAACAGAGAAAAAAGATATGAGACTACTCAAATTCTGTGGAAGCTGTAGGCTTTTTGGAGGTCACTCACGAACAGGAAGAGGCATAGAATCATTTACATGTATTACTTATACATAATACTTACATAACTGATTACCACCTCTTTTATATAACTACAACTGCTCAAAAATCCCTCATGATCACAGGGCATAACACTACGTTAACATTCCTAAATATAAGTTAAAATCTCTAAAACTGTTAAAACTGGCAAAGATCATAAGCTCTGGTACAGGACTAATTTGCTAAGAAAGGATCATCATTTAAGATTCCCCTAAATTTTGAAGGCTGTGTATTTCATTAAAACAAAAGGCACTACACATGGGAGACAATTGTGTAATCACTCATGCAGCATAAGATACTATAGGAGCTGTGCGCCTGGAGTGATTACAGGTCCTAAGCCTGTGAGGGAAACCATCCATGCATTTTAAGAGCTAACATTTCCCATTACAGACCTGATGACACACACTCCATGAAGAAGCCATCTCTGAGCCATGCTGAGCCTGAAGGACACTACCACTGTTTCCAGCCTGCATGGGACTCCAACAGGAGCCCAGTGAGCACATTTCACAGGAGGCTAGACTTCAAAGGGAGCAAGGGACTACATTAGTGGGACCCCGTAATTAACGTATAAGAAGTTAACAGACAATAAGCAGAAGACGCTTGTAAGAATACAGTAGGAATAACTGGATTTTGTATACTAACAATCCACAGCCAGGTTTGATCACAATGTTTTAAAATTTCATCTATCTGGGGACACTAACAATCTAATACTTACAATGTCGCAGTCTTTCTTTCCATCACGTTTGATTGGCTCATTCAGGTCCTCTTGACTACGGAAACTAAACTTTTCAATCGCTTCTGTGACTCCACGAAGAGAGCTGTAGATTTCATCAGAATTTAGGTTCTCCGTGTCATAATCCAGCATACTAAAGACCAAACGTATATGAAATGTTACAAATGAAATTAGAATCTGCTTCTGAGCGTTAACAAAAACAAGTCAGAGACAGATGGTTTGGTGTACCCTTTCTAACAGTGACTTGTAACAAAACACGGATGGAATCAAAGCAGAGTTCAGGTCTGAGTCCTCCCTCAAGAGGAGTTAAATCCAGGAGAAGCTCCACTGAAACCAGTGGTGTTACACTGCTCTAAGTGAGGGGAAACCAGGTACACTGTTTCTTACATTGCATAGCAATAAGTGTGCTAAGCTTCTGTAAACCAAAAAACCCTATCTCCAGCATGGCAGTGGTGTAATTTAAAAAGGAACATAAAATCCATCACTATGAGAACCGAAAGGATTGTTACAGCTGGTGGAAATGAAATCAATGAAATTTAGGTTTAATAATTTATGAAACTGTGACAGATTTAAATGGAAAATGTATCTTGACATAAACCTCAGTCTAACACGGCCCACTTTAATTCATAAAGTAGTAAAACCAAAACCACTTGCACAATGCCTTAGTAAAAGATGTATTTCAGTATTGAGCCTAAGTTTGGGAATTTTCTTATACTAATCTGATGTTTTCTTGCAGTCTGTCTGTTCTTTAGAAATTTTTCAGCAGCATAAAGCCATAAAAGTTTTGGGATTCCTTGAGGACCTATCCAAAATTAAGTTCCATGATAAAATGCCATGCATGCAAGGGCAGATGATTAAATTAAAAATTCTGGCTAACGAGAAGCTTCTACAAGCTTGAAGAAATTAAAAAGGCATTATTGGCAGGGCTTTGGTCTATCTAGGAAAAGTTGAGTTTGCATGACAATCAGTTTTCCAAGAGAAATTTAAATTAATAGACCCAGTAACAGAGAACAATTTCTCTGGTACAGACTCAGATCTTAGTAGAGCCAGAAACAATAGATCAAATTAGACATTTACATCAAATTGTTTGTCAACAAATGGTAAGAAGTGGCTCCCTACAGTGGTGAATTACTATTTCTTAACAGTTTGGGAAGGATGACAGGATGGGCTTGGAGGTGGATGGCTGATCAAAGAGTTGTGTGGGGGGGGGGGATCAAACCAGAAAATCCCTTCTGAATCCCGAGTACACAACTACTGTTTTCAGTAGAACTAAAAGTAGGATATTAAATATCTAGAACCACTTTTTTTCTGGAAGAAACTTGGGAACTTCAGACAGAGGATACAACTGGTGCTGCCCAATTCCTTTGAGACTAACACACTGAAAATAGCCATAATCCCTGGCTCCGAAGCAACGCACTCGCACTACACTCACAAAGCATCAGCACCATGTATTCTGGCAAAGAAACCAAAGAACAACTCCCCAACTTGAAACAGTGTCTGACAGGTCAGGGAGAAAAAAGAAACCACTTAAAGGACAGACCAAGATCAGGAAACAAAAGTTCTTCATAAACCTGCAGAAGTCGAAGTCTTTAGGGCTTTTCAGGCAGCTGAACAACACTAATGCACTGTGATGGTTTTCCAGACAGAAGGGAAGGTAGTTTTTCTTTAAAAGTTATCAAGCAGGAACAGGAAAATCTTTGTTTCGTATGATCTCAAAAATAGATGTTTTGAGCTCAAGCATGTTTAATTACTTGATCTTAAAGGGTTCTTCATACAAATACACAAAACAACAATGAAACCACCATTCCAGAAGATATACATGTGACTGTACCTGTGTGCTCACACCAAGAGATGGTACAACTTACCAAAGGTCACACAATTACATCCATGGCAAAAAAAAGATAAATAATTACAAATATACTGGCACTAAATCTTCTGCTGAAATCATCACATCTTTCCTCAGGGATGAATTCTGCCCTACACTGTTAAGAAAGTACAGACTCTTCGGTGCTAAAGGACTAAGGCAAATTCTCAACAGAGCCACCAATCCAATGCATTTGTCAAAGCACAAACCCACATTTTAATAAAAATCTAAAGAATCCAGAGATTTCATATGTCAAGACTGAGCCTGTGTAGGAGATAACATTATGGTTGTGTTCCACATGAATGGAAATTCTACATGTGAACACACATGTCTATTGACAGTATGTGCACTGGAATACTTCACAGACAACACAATGTGGGGAATAAAAATAAAATGGAACTACACTCACCTTTCAGGACAAAAAAAAAAGGCACAAAAGGAAAAAAAAATTATGACCCATGCAGAAAACTAGAGGAAAGGCACAGGATGAATAAGAAGTGAGTAGAGATGAGAAGTGTTTACGGATGTCACAACATTATTTTCCATCTTCTGCTGCACAAAAATCAATGCAGCTGTCTACGAGTTTATCAAGACACAATTTGGTAGTTTTCCAGTCTGACATGAAATACATTTTACTTCCATAAACTGTTATTCCATTTCCAATCCAAACTACGCGTAAGTAATCCACAGTTTAGTGTCTTCAAGCAGTACACAGTAACTCACTTCCTTGCACTTTCAGGCTCTGGGCTGGAATACATGTCAAATAACTCCAAAACTTCAAGTCAGATAATAAAAGGCAGAAAAAACATTCTCAACTAGTTTTATTCCAAAAATCAATATGGACCTCCCTCCACATATATCTTAGTGTCCCAGAAGAATCAGAACATTAAATTTTTAATTCTGCAGGTATTTACAGGGGTATCAACTATTGTATTCTTATTTTCTCTCTCATACGTTATGGGTTCTCAAATTTTGAGCCCTCAAAGAAAAATTTCTTTGCTTTTCTTTCAATAGTTTTATTAGGAACTCCTTGTTTCAAGGAAAAACTATGTATTAGTCCTTCCTCAGGTAACAGGTATATTTAAGTCAGGAGAAACCACATGTATAGATATTCTGATGTCAAGGTACAAACTTGAAAAAATCCAAAGAATTTTCAGAGACATCTGACGAATTAAATTTCTATTGAGAAAGTTTTTCTGATTAAAACCAGTATACAGCTTTAGTCCAGTACACTGATCCAAAATCTGTATGCAGACTGGAAAAAAAATGTGAGGGCACAGGAAAAGGAACAGATGTCAAAATTAGAGACTGATAACCCCTAAATCTTGTGGTAAGAACAATTTTAAATTCAATACTACAAATTTCAAGAATGCTCCACAATCACACTATGCAAGCAGCTGTTAAAATGATACATAAGGTTCGGTGTGAAGTCACTCCTGAGCTGTATTTGCCATTTAAAAATACTCAGGCGCACAGTGTAGCCAAACTTCAGAACAGTACTCTGAAGATCCTGCCCAGAGTATCATAACGCAACCAGTGCCTGCCAAAAGTGCTCAGCAACTGTGTTCTGTGTTGGAAACCAACTGTGAAGCACCTCCCTGCCACCTTCCTGAATGGGTGTAAGAGTCTGAAAAAACTCCTTTTCTTTTTTCACTGCTTACATGCTGCATCTTCCCCAAGCAGCGAGCAAGCGGCTACCCATCACCTGTGCTCTCTGAAAGCTGTCATCATCTCTTTTCAAACCAAAGCCTCTGAAGTCCCACATTTGAACAAATCCCACAGTGTGAAAGGTAAATAATACTGTGACACCTCAGACAAGTTGGTTTAACAGGTAGCTTGTTACCTGGGAGAGTAAGAGCGTCTGAAAGTCTTGTGGGAAGGAGCAGTGGGGATGGAGTTAGGCTGAGAAAGGGGAGGGGGGTGCTTCGACAGCCCATCTGCACTCCAACCCCAGAGCCGACTGCCGTGATCAGAGGAGAAACAAAAGAGAGAAAAAAAACAGAGAAAGGAGAGGGAGGGAAAAAAAAAAAAAAGAAACTATAATCTGAGTGGCTTAGTGCTGTCATGCTGCCTTGGAGAGAGAAAAAAAAATTAATAGAAACAAAATTAAACAAGAATACTCTGTTGAGCCTCACAAGTCATTGTTTTGGTCTTTATTATTAATTTCCATTTTTATTCCTAACATAATAATATGATTCACAGAAAACCAGTCCCTGCTTGTACTAACCAGAAGATTTTACAAATGGATATAGTCTCTATAAACAACTCTTATAATGTTCTACATAACCAATTCCTGACCACGCATCTGTATTCAAACTCTAAGTAGGTATTTCTAAGCAACAGGATTTCCCTGGAAGAAAGGAAAATTGGAATTTATTTTTTTATCAGGCACCTGAAGGTACCTTATGAAGTTTGTCTCCTGGTGCCTCTATAAGAGTCTGCAATCAGGCCCTAAACAATCAGCAAATCTTTAGAAGGCTTTAGATCTGATCCTATTTCACCAGATTCAAACTGAACCCATATATGCAACAAGTGAAAGTCAGTCTAGAGTATGAACATATCATGTAAACTGGGTACTTGGTTCATGTCTCAGCAGACAGAACTGGAAAGACTGGGTGACATCAGCCTCTGAGTTGATTCAGATCTCTCCTTAAACTTCCACAAGCCCCTCTGGGGTTTTGTTTGATCCGGCGCCTTTGGGTCAAGGCATCCATCTCTGTGTCAATTTGTTTAACCTCTGCGTTTGTTCTGTTCTGTTTATGGTACATGGATTTTCAAAATCACCTTCTAAATGAAAATATAGATGCTTGAGCTGATTGAGTATTCACGACACTACTTTGCTTCTATTACACAGCACACTGTCTTGCAATGTCATATTTTTATATATGTAAGTGAAAGATATCGTAGGATCAGAAGGGGCAAACAAGTCAAGAATTGATCCAGTGCAAACAGCAGCAAAGCCAGTTGAAAATTCCTCTGAAGAGTAGCGTCAAGAAATTCACTCCTTAAATAGCAATCAAATCCATAGCTATTACATGCCACTATTATTATGGAACTACCCCAGACTCCCAGACTGCTGATCAGAAGTCTCACAGCTCAGGTCTCACCTACCTGCAAAAAGGCCACCAAATAATGCAGGCTTGTCCTTATTGTATAAAGTAGGTGGCTTGATTTTAATTGTTTCCATGCATTGACTTGCTAAACTTAATACTGAAAGTGTCAAATTTTATTTTTAATGGTATTTTCTATTATCGGTGAAAAAGTAAACATGCAAACTTACATAGCCAAATAAAACAGTTGGCCTTTTATTTGATGCATTTCCTCTAGCGATCTTTGAAGGACTAAATTGTTTTTTTTCTTTAGGTGGCTTTTGTTTGATTTTAATAACTAGAACCACATACACGCTTCTGGACTACTAATAATGGCAGAAACAACAGGGCAAATGTATTCATTGGATATTCCTTCAAATAGTCCTAGAGAATTCTAGGTAAAATTTCCCAATCTGAATGTAACACTTGACTTCACAGATGTTCCTTCACCATTCAGAACAGTACTCTTACACCAAAGGACTTCACAACTTAAGTGTTTTTCTTTTTGTCATACAGCATCATTTATTAAATCTCAGAAGATTTTCTCTGCCCAACACAAACTCAAGCCATTCATCTGTGAATTGCCTAGGGAACATTCTTTTCTCTCAGTCTAAAGTCTGGGGTTTTTTTCCTATTATTTTCAGTCTTCCCAAGTACCCTTCCCTGCTTTTCTTCTCCTCAGAAAGCACCTCTTTCTTCCATAACTCCTTTCATCAAAAACTAAAACTGCCAAGGAAAAAAAAAAAACAAGGCAGGTACAAATGCAGAAGTAACTCACAGATGTAGTGGATGTGTTATAGTGATCATGAAGCAGAACTGGAGGGAGGAAATGAAGGCAGGAGAAAGGACTCTGTCCAAGGCCCTGAAGGCATGTTACCCTTCTGAAGACCTAACATCAGGGTGTACTTAGCAGATGTTATCATCCGGATAGGATAGGCAAACTAGCTGTTTGAGGAGTTCAGTTCAACCAAAACATTCAAAATCTATTCATAGAGCCCAATACACCTCAAAAAATCAGTCATCTGGAACACATGCATAATACAGTTAGTTTGTATCAATGAAGCCCTGATGATTAATACTGGGGATATTGTTCACAAACCATTAGTAAAATGGGAGAGCAGTTATGCTTAGCAGCTTTTTTATATTCCTAGAGGAGGACCCAAACATCCTTTCTACTTATATCTCAGCCCAAAAGACAGGTATGTATCTAGATAAGACTCCAATCTGTGCATCAAGAAAAAAAATCAAAGGAAAGTCTAACCTTCAAAACTAAAGCTGGCATTAAGAACCGGAGATAATCCTTCCACTGACTGCACTCAGGCTGGCTGTACAAGACATAGGCGGGGCAATGTGAGCAGGGCCAGCACATGGAGCACCCCAGGAAGCAAAAGGCATACACAACCTCGCTACAGACCTTTGGCAATGGGTCCCGTGAAAATGTAAAGCCAAGTCTAGTTCTGGAGGAGGGCTACATGAAGAAACTGGGAATCTTTATCCTCTTACAATGCTGTCAGAATGACCTGGGTGTGCTTATGTTTCAAGTTTGAAGAGAGAAAAGTGACACTTTACCCCACTGATGAATAGCAAATGACAAGTATTTGTAATGGAAACATGCTACTGCAGCAGCTATCCCAAAAAATGCTATACTACACTGTACCCTACTTCCCTCAATCTGTCAGCACACCTTCCAAAGCCTATTTCTAAAAGAAGGACAGCCAGAGCTAATTCTCCCTTGCAAGCCAGGATCGCGGCCAAACCATGCTACATAAACCATTTTCAAGAAGGATGCAGTCCACAGAGCATCAGAAGCTACTGCCCCTGATTTGCAGTACTTGTTGCCATTTTTACAAATGGTAAAAATCTGCAGCTATTGTTATTGCTCAGAGGTTGCTCACCAAAAAAGCAGAACTTCTCCCCTCAATATTTTAAAGGGCTTACATAGCAGCTTCCTCCTTCACCTATCACTGAAGAGTAACTTTTAAACATCAGTCTTGAATAACTAAATCCAGCAAGGAAGCAGGACACACTTCTTGAAAAGACATCTAAATTTCTGATTCAACATCTCCAAGAATTTCACAGAAAAGTGAAGGAATAATTGCTTTCTAAAGGAAATTCCTGGCCCACTGCATCCACGGCAGTTTTGGTCTTGACTTAATGGCAGAATGCTCTGGAATTACATGCCCTCTCTAACTATTCCTTGAGAATAAATGACATGGGTTAAAAAACCCTTCACTTCCTAAACTCAGAATGCTAGAAAACAACAGCAACAATCTACACTGAACGTTTTAATCCATATTTTGATATCAAGAGGTGAGAAGAAGGCAAAGACAAAATGCAAAGCAGTGAGTGAAGTGGAAAAACACAGTTGTGTCCCAATGGCAAAACCCAAAAAGCATAGTAAAAAGTTGTGGAATTATAAAATAAGTGCCACATACAAATTTGGCTAACAAAGCCACAACGCAACCACAAGGAGACATATCTCAGTTAATAATTTCCCATGACAGAAATCAGCAGGGCAACAATGCTCAAGTTAGCTGAAAAGGAAGCAACATAGTTGAAACCGTTCCCCTGAAACTCTACCACTTAATTTCTCAATGACACCTTTGTGGAAAAACTCATAATAAGCAACTCGACCTCAGCTTGCAAACTCGTTTTAGTTCTGCATTACAGCAGATTTAGGGGTCACAAAGATGAATTTAGATATACAAAATTTTCTCAGGAAACCCCATGTGCTCCTATGCTGCTGGAATTAGCTACTCATTAAAGGCTAAAGGTCTGTACTTTTCCTGACACATGGAAAACTCACTCACATGTCTAAGCATCCCTCCAGACAGAGTTTTGCAAGTTACAGCAAGGGCAGATCAACATATTTCAGTGTAAATTACTATACTGGACGAAGAACTGCAGTCCTCACTCTTCTGTTTCTTCTAAGACAAAGGGAAGCGACCTCCCATGGAGAGGGCAGGTAGACAAGAACAGCAGCTTTTAAGCTTCCCCAGCATGAATCAGCTTGTCCAGGTAACAACTTAATACTTTTCTCCAATATTTCTATGGTCCCAGAACATACTGTTTAAATTGTCATCTCCTCTGCTCTATGGTGCAAAACATCTACATTCCCAAAATCCAAGAGTCCATGTTGACTCAATAAAAGATTTTGGACCAATATAATCCAGGGTAGCATCTCCAGCTTCAGCAAAACAAGTGGTAGCAACAGACCACTGCCCAAAAGATCAAGCCACTGGTCAAGATCACTCTGCTGGTGAGCAGTCAGGTGAGCAATTTGAGGGATATTCAGCACTGAAATACAGTCACCACCTCTGCTTGTCCTGCATCCTCACAAAGAATAAGAAGGGAACGGGAGATGCAGTACTTCTCTCAGCAGCATAAGCACTGCACTACAGTCAGAGGAATTATTGATCACAAGTGCACACCTGAAAAATAGACACAATCTGAAACCCCTGACCTGAAATTCAGTCTATCTTTTGTGATATATGCAACCTCAACAAGATTTTATTTCTAATGCTGTCATTTAATATTACTTTCATTGACCCCACAAATGTAGTTTGGAGAAGGCCTAGTTATGAAAGCAAATTAATATTATAAGAAAAGACATTAAGATTACACAGATAACATGAGGTCTGGAATACTGAAGTCAATCACCAACCATGTATTATCATGTTCAAATCCTGTTTCTTTGGAGCAATCTACTGTAACCTTTCCATCTTGTTTTTGCTTTCAAAGTGAGTCATATTCTACAAATGCACACTCAGTGTTGAAATCCTTTAATATTTTGCAAGTGATTTAATTAGCCTGCCACATTACCTTGGAGACAGTCCACCATGGGAACAGTTGGTAGGTGAAGTTAAGGGGCTGGTTCTGCTGCTGGAGTGCCGGGAAGGAGTCCGACCAAGGGTATTGCTGGGGGAACCCTGACACAGAAGCAGGAAGACAAGGATTAGCAACATGTTGCAATGCACAGGCAGGAATACAGCAACAGGTCCAAACACTGCCTTTGTTTGCCCTAGACAAGCTTCCTGCAGTGTTTATTTTGCTTCTTGACTTAAAAAACTGCAGCCATGGTTCATGTAGTCATTAAAATGTTCCTGAAGGTACTACTCTGAAGATAAAGAAAGTATATGTACATTTCTCTGCAATCCACAGTACCTGAAATTTTAACTACACAACACGTACAGCCTGAAAATATTGCCAGAGAAATGGTTCATCAATTCAGCAGGCTATCCAGCTTCTCAGAAACGATTTGCCAGGCTCCAAAATATGCAGACCATTATCCTGGCAATTTAACATTTTAATTACGCAGCTATTTTCCACATTGTCTAAAGCATTCTGATTATGCTTGTTACGAGCATAAGTAAGCAGTCTAACTTATCATTTTTCCACTGGCCTGCACAACCATTTATACCACAGCAAAATGAGTAGAAATTGCTCTCAATTCTGACACTCTTTGCACAAAAAGTACTAGAGAATCCAGACCATCTGCCTGGAAGCCTAACGCTGCAGTTCTAGCTTACACAAAGCTCTACTTGTCCCTGTCGAAGTGCAAAGATAGGGAGGGAGTGCTCTGGGAGGGGAAAGAAATTTCTCACTTAAATCCTCTACTAACATATTCCTTCAGGGAAATAAAAATATGTAAGAGCTAAATAGTAAAGTAAAACATAAGGTACTAGGCATAGACTGAGATGACCTTGTACGTCACATTGAAGGTCCTGCAAGTTTCTTCATAGACAATACATCTGTTATTAAACTGATTTCAATAATAGTCAAAAGCTCAGAAAATATGTGGTGTCATGATCTGTTTTAGTCAAAAGTCATTACTGGCAGGATTTTCAAAAGCACCACCAACTTGAAAGCACAAACCCTACCAATTTTTATGCACTTCTCAGTCATTTTTTAATCTCTTCTGGTTATGACTATATTAAACTTTAACTGAGTTTCTTATTTTAATGGTCCCTATAAAAGTACCATCAAATAAAAGCCTCTGTTGCCATATTGCTTCAAGACAACAGTTACAGATAATTCAAACTACTGAACATCTGCAACAGCTTATCAATGAGCTGCTCCCTTTGGGGTTCTGCTGTTTGCAAGGACAAGGGCTTCTCACCACACTAGTGTTACTGGAGTTCTTGAGGTGGTTGTGCAAGAGCTTGGTAGCACCATCCTGGAATGTTTTTGGCAAGGCACCAAGTAACATGGTAAACTCAGGAGTGTTCAATTCAAAGAGAGAAATCAGGACTATTTGTGCTGCCTGAAATGAAGAAGAAAGAAGAGACCATCAGTTTTTTTTCTTTGAAAAGAACATGGATTCTGTTAGTAATGAACCTTACAGAAACAGGATGTGTGTTTCATTCAAGAACAAGACTTCCATAGCAGACAAATTTTTGAAATGTTCTCTGTGATGTATCATAAGGAATTACTAACAGCTACAGTCAATTTTTTAGTTCTTAAGAGTTTACAACATATTTTTGCATTTATTTCATTATTTTCTTAGATATTAAGTGTACAGCTATTCACAGCAAATGAGAAATTCTTACCTGTCCAGCACATATTTCAATTGAATAAGTTACTGCAAAAATTTACTGAAAACAAATAAAACCAGAAACTCAGATAAGTATGAAGGATCTAGGACTGCAGTTTGTCATTTCCATGCTTTTTATTTTCAGTGTGAATAGGACTACTTCTCTTTCCAACCAATATCTCCTCTTCCTAAGGATCTGACAAGTTTGTTTCATCAGACCATCCACCTCTCCTTGCAAGTCTCACCACTGAGGCTGTTTCAGCAACAGAAGACTCCATCTGAAGTGGAAGATCTTCTAGGATGGCAAGAACCACCATTCTCTTGACCACGGACAGGCTAAACCTCACCAGATTTCCTAAATTTAATAAGCGAAACCAGGGTACCACTGAAACAATTGAGAATTTTACCATTAATTTTACTGGACAGGGTTTGCTTTATCTGCCTCACAGAACCGCTGCCAGAACAGGATCTCCACTAATCCATTAGCAAACATACAGCTCTGCATATCCTGAACTAAGACAATGGAATCAAATGGGAATGGAAGCGGAATAAATCACAGTGTGCATTTCTGCAAGAGTAATTAACATCACATGTTCCTAACTAGACTTCCCCAGCAGCATCCAACCTGGGTGAATTGCACCAATTCTGGTTTTTTCCCCTCCATGCCTTTACTTAGAAAGTATACAAAAATACAAACATTGATTAAAAGAACAATAATAATGAAGCAATGATGAAGGACCTCTGATAGTGGCTTGGGCTCACAAAGTAAGCAGCAAAAACTACACATGCTCTTATTTTGGAACAGCATACACACAAGGCTTAGGAAGAGCCGACACTTGTGTTTGACCCTTTCAGGAACTTTCTAAAACCTCCTAAAAATGAAAAAGAACTTTGAAGAGGGTATAAATATAATTCCCTGCTGTGGGGATAAATGTGCATTCATTGTTCTCATCAATTTAAAGGAGTTTTTAATAAGTAATGTGTTTGTAAAGCTACAATAATTAAGTGTATCTGCAGTTCCCTGTGGAGCAGAATTCTTTAACAGATGATGAACTTGGGTACACAAGAACCCTGTTATAGTGGAGGGGAATCAAAGTATCTCATTGTTTCGGTGTGCAAACTGCAATTCAGTCTATACTGCTCCTTCTGCTATCAGCAGCAACTAACACAGCTTTGTATATAAAAACATTTTCCATCCATGAAGTTTGGTAAGTATCATCCTTTTCATATGGCCAACAAAGAAACCAAGGCACAGAACACTCAACGGGCTTCCAAGGACTGCAGCAAAGTCTTCAGATTTCATTCCAGATGGATCATGATGCCTCCTGACAAAACTCTCACTGACTTCAACAGAAACACAATATGATATTATTCACTCCATACTAAAAATCTAAGGATGAAAGAAGTGGGGAGATAATTTTCCCCATGACTTTCTTAACTCCATATCCTCCATATCCATACCCTCCTCTGACCCGAAGTTTTGGGCAACTCTGCCAGGAAGCCTGCCTGGTATCCAACAAGGATGTGTATTTCTGTCCATTTTGATCCAAGAACTTTTAAGTTTTCACCAGCACAGTATTTTCTGTAATAAAAATATTACTGCAAACAAGAGATCTCAGAACAACAAACAGCAGGTTGAACTGGATGCAAAGTGACAAGTCATGCCAAAGTACATTCCTGTTTGTGAATGGCGTGCGTATCCTTGGTTAGGAGTGGGCATGCAGATCCTCTGTGCCAGAACAAGCAGATCTCACATTCACTGAGACAAAAAATAAATAATATAAAGAAATAAATAAAAACCACGAACACCTCCCCCACCCCAACCAAAATCCACACAAAGTGATCAACAAGGTTCCCAGATTGAGAGATTGCTCAGACTAGAATATCTGGAGAGATCAACTGATAAGTCAGGGGCTGCCCAAGGTGGGAAAGGATTTCAGATACCTTTGTCCCACATAATCTCCCACTGATGGGTTAGAAATGAAGTCCATCCTTGGAGACTTCCTAAGTAAACAGAGCAAACAGGTGCAAGAGCACAGTCACTCTATGATGGGACATTCTGGAGGTACCTTTCTTGTGTGCCAGAGATGTTCAAGATGCATCTCACAGATCTGAGCAAAACCTTCACCAAAGCTCCACCAGGGAGTTTATGATTCTGTGGTTTCACTTTGAAGCACAGAGTTACTTAACTGGAACAATTTAACCCTAATACACAAACAATAACAGCACAGATATTATCCTACAGGAGTAGCTGAGAAAAGTTTCAGGTCTCACCAGTCACTTCAATTTTGTTCCACTTTTGTGTTTTGGCTTTAATAAAAACAGAACTGTGTCCATCCTCCCTCTTGGCACAAAATACAGCTTGTCTTTAGGAGTGTCTGCCAGTATTCTGTGTATGCAGTGTGCTTCAGTAGCTTTGCTGTCGCCTGCAAATAGTCACTGGGCTTTAAATGAAGTGTTGAACAGTAGCTCTCAATACTCACAATCTTCTGTGGCCTCAAAGACAGCAGACTTATAGTCTACGCTTTTTGACATAAAGCCAAGTACTTCTATGTCCTGGGAGTGGTGCTCCAGTAAAGGTCTCAAAGGCATCACTAGAGTTACATGGGTAAACCCTGTCTATGTTCTTTCTAAATACTCTTCACCTATCCAACTGCACTTCCAGGTTTATTTCAGGCAAAAGCCATTATTTGAAAGTGCAGGCATAAAATTCTACTTAATATTTAACAGAAAAAGGTCCTGGTCCCTGCTACCATAAGATCAACACTGTTACTACTGGCCTCAAAATCTGGAAGGTACATCCTAGCTTGAAATCACATTTATAACATGTTTCAAGTTTCACTCCTGCAATACTTACCAATTCTAATACAGTTAATTTTATTTCAGTAATGAAGAGCATCAGGAGCAGCATTTCTGCATCTGTTTTAATAGCTAGATCTGGCACACTTGATAATCCTTTAAGTTCCATTTATCTGGCACACATTTATCTAGTCAAAGGACATATTTTACGGATAATGTTTCTAACAGTTTTAAATCTGTGGATTTTCAGCTTGTGAGAAATTTTCATAATCTCTGAATCACTGGTTATCTTCTGAAAATCTTTTTTATTAGAATACTGACAGAGTAGATATATTTAACAAGCAATAAAAAACTTATTTCTGTACACTATACAAACATTCTCCATGCAACTCTCATGCTTGATGATACGTAGTCTGAAGAAAGAGTAATATCTGAATTTTCCCTTGCCTTTGTGTCCCTGTACCATTAGTAGGGAACACTAATCCATCTCCTTTCAGTGACATATAACGTAGACCCTACAGATTATCTAATCTTAATGAAGCCGTTCTCTGCTGGCTTGAGCTGGAGAAACTCCAGTGACTTCAGAGCCTGACTATGCTAGAGAGGGGGTCTGGCTCTGTGTCAGGCTCTTGAATCATTTGCAAAGGACTGCTTATGTAACTTCATTATTTCCTTATCACAATGCAGTGAGGGATAGAGTTCCACAAGCCGGTAGCAGCTCCCAAAGTTTCACACTTAGGTCAGTGCAATTCATGCTGTCCAACAGCGTCGGCTGCTAAAGGGACACAAATGCTTTAGCAACATTTTTTTTTAGTTTCACCTAGACAGTGGATGATAGCCAGATTTGTCAAAATATGTAACCCTTGCAACTTGGTTGAATTATAATAAAGTCTTTTTGAAATGGTTTGGGCTTATTAAGCAAAAAGTTCAAGGTTAACCAGAAAAATCCACTGACTTTAGAAAAGAAATGTGGTCAGTGACCTAAGGTTAACACAAGTGCCTCATGATTGCTGCTGCTGGTCCAGTGAACCAAGCAGAATAAGCAGTTGCCTGAGCTATATGAAGGCAATTTCCAAGTTACTCAAACATCTGCTGTCGATGGGCTCCCAACACTGGCATAAAAGGAGAGGACTTCATACCCTGATCCTTTATGAGGGACCACAACAAAAGAGTTAACAGGAAAGCACACCAAAGCCAAAAATTACTTCAGACACACTTTTTTCAGGCTTCCAGTCCAGGTCTCTTTACACAGCTAGACAGTTGAGTTGAGACTCCAAACACAATTAGTGTGATTAGTGCACAAGGTTTTCAGTCTACCTGTTTACATTTCTCTTCCAAGTTTCCTTCACCAGGCCCTGAGGAGGCTGTAGTTGTCCTAGCTGGCAAATCCTCACCCACCCAACTATGCATCGTCTGGGTTTGACAAACAGGAAAGTTGATATTATTTCAAGAAAACATAGATTTCAACTCAGTCATCTAAACAGTACATGCTATCTTTTTGCAGAAGAGTTTTAGTCAGTTTCTTGCTTAATTTCAAGTAACAGAAAGCATTATTTTATATCATCAGAAAAGCATTCCTTTCAGCAGAGGGCAGCACTGGCTCAAAATTAAATTCAGCCACAATTCTCAGTCTTACAGATCATCCCTTAGTTCTCCTAAAAGGTTTTATTTTGGCAATCTCCTGGTGCCTCTATAACCACCTGAAAACCTCCACTGAGGTGCAGAGACAGGTAGCGCTGAACTGAGATGGCACTTGTATCTGGCCAGCCAGGAGCAGGGGAATAGGTGCATCTCCCAGCATCTACCCTTGCAGACATCTCTAAGTTCAGAGAAAGAAACAGTCAAAAAGCTATAAACTCCTGCCTCCAGTCTGGGCATCAGTCTGATGGACCAACACTGCCTACAAATGCCTTTTATCATGTGATCTGCCTGGGGAAGATCCTCATTTACATCACTTTTGATGAACACAGTCATATTCTGTATGCATCACACACTTCACCATCCAGGCTAAGGCAAATGTGGTTTTTAATAACTTAAGGCACATTGGAACAGAGAAGCTCTCTCATGTCACTCTGAATTACACTAAACTGCAGATCAAATATAGATCCACTGAGATCAGAGGCAGCACTTACACATTAGGCAGCTTGTATTAGCACACATGGGCTTCAATTCTCCAATGAGTGCAGCTGATGTTAAGCGAGTTATTCACATCGACTGATGTTTGCAGGCTCTAAGCAAGTGTTATTTCAGTGTACTTTCCAGTAGACAATTAAGTGTTAGCTGGCACTAAGCTAACAAACTATCTACCAAACCAAACCTCCTGCTTGTTCCTTTTTCAGGTCTAGAATCAGCTGGCTATGGACATCCATATTACTGATATGAAAATATGAAGCACAATGGCTTCAGCAGTTTATACATAATCCAAGCATGTTAGCCTGAGTACAAGTTTTTAAACACACAGTTTTCACAAGAGACTTGTATGAGAATATGCTGTTCACATCCACATGCTGAAAAGAATTTATTTAACAGATTTAAATACAGAACTCATGTACAGATTAAATCCATATTGCCATTGTGTTTTACACAGCACACACTTTATATATCACGAAAGGCTTTTACCAGCCAGAGATGGTTGCATTACAAGTGTAAAAGGCATCTCAGAAAAATGACAGTAAAAACGATGCAGCATCGAATATTGGGGTTACTGTTCCATAATGGATTACAACTCCTTATGTGTGTTGTTGACCTGGGCACAGGAAAGACCATGGCAAAAATGTTCACTGTTTCCTGAGAACCAGATGTTACCCCAGAAATCAAGTTGCTGAAGGCTACCCTGAGTAACTTTGTTCATTACAAAATGACATCTGTTGCAGAAACAGGTTTCAGGATTAGAAACAAAGGTTACAATTCATTAACAATCAAGAAACTTTTATTATTAAGCTGGTATGATAGAAGTCTGAACTCTGAGGTAAAAGTTCCCACATATAAGTGAAGAAAGAAGAAAAGCTACCGAAATCATATGGTTTATAATGAAAACATGCACTTTAATCTGCAGATTTTTGAAATGATAGAGGAAATGTGGAAGACTTACCTGTCACAGTCCAAACAGCTCTACAATGCATCATGTAAACATCACCTCTAGACTTGATTTTCAAAATAGATACATCACCTATATTTATGTAGGGGTGTGTGTGTTTGCACTAGCTCTTCTAGCAAACAGAATATGTGCTTATATTGCAAACTGCTTTCAACTCAGAGGATATTAGAAGGCTGTATAAACTGAAGAGAACAATTTCAAAGAAATTTACCCCAGCACTATGTTTCCAACAAGCATGTGATAATTTTCTGGTCACCAACACTGGGCAAAAGCCATTTTCCTTATACTGCGTACACTAAAAACATTTGGGCTCTCATAGCTCTGTAGCATCAAATTCAAAACAAACAGAAAAGGAGGGATACTATTTTGGAAACACAGTTAGGACACAGAGATCCTTTTTGTTCTAATAGCATTAAGTCAAGTAAACACTAAAGTCCACCAGGTGCCATTTTTGATGTACTACACTCTTCTTCCTAGCACTGACTATGTTTAAATGCCTAAAAGGAGTTCCTCTGGGCATTTAGACTGAGTTCGATTTCTTTAGGAATATCCTTTGGCTAAAAGGCTGACCTCAGCAGTATGGACGTAGTCCTATTTAAGACTCCATAAGCCTGAAATGAAATCCTAATGTCTGTTTCTCTGGTAACTTGGCTCACCATGAGATGCACAAATCTGGTGCAGGAATATTGCAAGAGTGCCAGAGAAACCTCTGACCCAGAAAGACAAGGGCCTGTGGCTGGGGAATACTAAAACAATTTGCCATTCAAAAGCATTTCTGCAAACATCCTCTTTGCCACTGCTACTGTAACAGGCCATGACCAACAGCGTTTATTGCTCAACACCAGTAAAGATAAACAATACCATTTCAGCTCCCTAAGAGGCTTTGGGAGTGCTTTTACAGTGAAGCTTCTGTCCCAGAGTTGCTGAAATCAGCCTGATGCTAGATGGAAAATTAAAACTTCAAAATATTTTAGAGGTCTCATGGTATCATGTTGCAAAGGAGCCTGATTTCATTTTCTTAGAGGCATTTGCTATCCTGTCTATCACTGGTCCTGCTAGAGATATCACAGTAATATTTTATCCAAAGTTGCTCTCAGCTTTATTGATAGATAGGATTTCCGTATCAAAGTGACAACATCAATATTTCTCAGAAAATGACCTTGAGGATTACTAGTTAAAGTAGTAGATACATCTTCATTGCCTGCTTCAGCTTATGAAGAATTTGTGACCCGAAGCTTTCTCTCTGAAAACTTCCTCATGTTCTGGTGTAATTCAGAAACAGTTTCTCAATCAGTTTTTGGGAAAAAACCTGATCCCAAACTCATTTTCTTTGGATACCCCTAGACTTCACCAGTGGTGCCAGTCCAAGGAGGGCCCTACCCCGAGGTAGTCTGAGGGGGACATAATCTTCATGCAAATCACAGTAACACAAGCACTCTCCTGGGCTTTTGAATCTTTGCAATGGTTCCAGTTTCTTACCAAGTCCCATCCAACTGTCTGTATTCAAGGGCAGCTTGCAGTGACAAGTGGGACAGTTGAAGGAAAAAGTTTTCCCAGTTACATAAGTGGAAGGCAGAACGTGATGTCCATGTGACACAAGGCTGCCCATAACATGCAAAAATGCCTTCAGGTTTGTAAAATAAAACCACTGTAGAAATGTTTCATCAACAAAGAAGCCAGTCAGGATACCTGGTACAAAGGTAAAAATTTCTTCTGCCCTGAGATTAGTAGTCCAAATACCAATCAGACAATACAGATCTACAGATCTTGTTATTTATCATTAAGACCAAAGCCTGGCTGATTAACAAGATGGTAGGCATTGTCAATGGCCCTTCGCTTCAGAAGCCCTCATTCTCCTTCAGTCTGTATAAGCTCCTCCTAAACACTAAGATCCTGTATGCTCTCAGTTGATTCCACACCCTCAAAGTCTGGGCGCTCATGTTTAATGAAAGTTTCCATTCAGTCAAGCCTTGGACAGGAGGCTTCTGCAGGCTTTGGCCAGAGTCAAATCAGAAGCCTTATTCTAAATTCCATTCTCAAACTGATAACTCTTTTCCAGGATCAAAGTATTTTCTCACACAGAACTCATGCCTGTCATCTAAATTCAATAAGCACTTTACCTACGTAACGATTGCACAATAACTTTCTTGTCAATGTGATAACATGGTGAAGTTACTGATTTTATGTCCTCAGATCACTCATCACACTGTTGGAAGTGCCACTGTGTTACTTTTCTGTGTGGTAATTAACCGGCTTTTGCAAAATTATTTCATCAAATCTTCAGCAATTTCCAGAAAAATGTAGAAATAACACCCTGCTACAAAGAGTTAGAATAAACCAAGGCAGAAGAAAGTCAAGTGCATCACACAAGGTTAGATGCTATCAAAATCAGAGCTCAGTTATCTGAAATCCTGATCTGTGCCCTGCCCACTGATCAGTTCTCCTTGGGGAAAAAGCAGCAAGCTGGCTGGTCGTGTGGGAATTACCAACAGGTGCTCTCCTTGCACTGGAGCCACTTCCCATCCAAGTCTCCATGCAGTGCTGCAGGACCTGCTCCTACAATATGACTTTTGTTCAGCATGGGGGCCAAACGTCTTCACCTTTTTTTCCAGCACTGCTTGCAGGAAGCAAATCGTAACTTGAATGCAAGGTAAACGCCCACAAGTACTAACAGTTTTTAAAACTAGTCAAATATTTACCCATAACACACTGTGGATCACCTTATTTTAAAGCTAAAGCTTGACAATTATTTTAACTGTACACAGTTCATGGCTACTATCAGTAGCTTAAATGGTTTCTGCCTGAGAGGGAATCACGGCATTTTGTCAATGACACTCTTTGGTATCAACTGGATGTTCCTCAAAGTACATCATGTTTTTCTTGTGTTAACAGAGCTTATGTTTAACTACAGATGTCATTCCATATGGGAACATAAACTGGTTTGTGCACAATAGCATTTCCTTTGACTTTTCCTGATTTTCCTAGCTACAAAACATGATCTGTAGTTCAAGCCAAGTGTCAGACTGGTTAAGTGTGCTCATTAAGTGTGTTCAAGTAGTTGTCCCAAAAATACACAAAGTTATTAGTAAAGCTGTATCATTCAGTTTGAAAAAAATTTTTTACTAAAATGACATTTTTGGCTCTGTTTTCCTCCAGTGCCTCAATGCTAGGAGACTGGGCACCTCCATGACCACCACACATAGTAAATAGCAGTAACAGACAGATGATCAATAATAAAAGGATAATCTCAGCACTGACCGAAAATATAATCCATTTCTTGAACAGACACCTTGATTGCTACCATAGGATCAGATCTGCGCAACTAATTGCCATGTGCACACAGCAGCCACATACTTTGCCCAGTGACAGAGATCACCAGTATGAGTGAAACTTGTTTTACCTGCCTCTGTTCAAAGGTAAAATCCAGACATAACAGCATGGTCGTCACACACACAAATGCTACTTGCTTTAAGATAGCATTCAGTAACTCAAACTTGCGTAAGAAGGACATGTGGAGCCATATTTCTTGGGAGAAAGAGCCCCTGCCTCCACAAGTAGCTGAGCACTGTCATCACTGTCCCACCAAGTCAGCCACAGTCATACATGTGGACTGGACAACACTAGCCAGGAGTCCTCAGTACCAAAAATAATGTGCACTCCTGTCAGGTTGCAGGAGCTAAGCTGATTGCATTTGGTAGTCTCAAGTCTGGATCCTATTCAAAAACTACCTTATTTTACACTTTTTACAGGCCTCTTGTGGTACTTCAATCCTCCAATCATCTCCAGATGAAACTGGTTCTTCTCCCTCTTCCCAATAACCTCAACTACCCTCTCCATTTTTAAGTCATCACAGTGTTTACAGTTCATGGTCTGCTCTACATTTAGAAAACCTCAGATCTTGAAGGCCACCACAACACCCTCCACAAGGGCAGAATCTTCTGATGCGTAAATGAATCATCTTTATTCATTTCAAAAAAAGGTACTTCTTTTTTTTCCCAAGTTATAGTCCCCAAAAGAACAAGGGCAATGTTTTAATTGTATTCTTCATAACATTTCACCTGCCAGGGTTGGCCCCTGATAATCCAGTTCACTACAGCGTAATGAATTTATTAGTCTGTTAACTACAGTCCCGACAGACATAATGGCCAATGATTGCTTATAAATCCCTTGCTGCACTGTTTCTTCTAAAGCCTGTGGTTTGTACTCTGTTCTCAATAAAAGCATAATACAGCAACGGTATGATGAAATAAAGATCACCTGAGACTTCGGTTTTAGCAGCCTAAGTTAGCTTAACTATGTAATAATTTATTTGAAAGCTACAGGCATCAAAGGCAAATCCAAGTCACATGAAGGTCTAATAAAAAGAATTTAGATTCAGTAATCTCTTGTCAACTCCAAGGCTCCTGCCCAAGTACTGCTCAGGTGGAGTTTGCTGGAAGTTTTGCAAGAGCTCTGCAAGTCATTGAGAGAGACAGAATGACGGACACCACGCTGTGAACAATCGCTCCCCATATCCCACAGGGAACAGCCAACTCTTTCAGCTGCAGCAGAAACTCCTTGCTCCACTCTGCATGCAGCAATGATGACCCCTAACGGTGGAATATTTCTCCTGAAATTGCTGAGCAATATGCAGAGAATTTGCTTTTTCACGTGTATATTTATTTAAAGTAATTCCAACTCTCCCTCACAGATCACCAGCAGAGGAAACTGCTTAAGGTTTACCTGAACTCTAACAGAGAAGCAGCTGCTTTGACTGCTCAATTCTTTCTGGCTTTGGACATGCAAATGCATATTCCAGATCTAAGTCCAGGATTTAAAGTCCTCTTTTTTTTCCTGAGGCAGACTGTTTTACAGAAGCAAATTTCAGTTACACTGCTGTGAATAATCCCTGCACAAAGTCTTCAGAATAGAGGACAAGATATTTTTCTCTAGAACCAGTCAGCTCTATGAGAGCAAGCAAACAGCACACACCCTAACAGCTTCTCTGAAGCCCTGTTTCAGCTATCCCATAATGCTGCAGTGGCAGCACATTTGATACCCAGTGATCTTTTCACTGGAATGAAATAAAAATAATTTAATTATTTCCAAAGTTACAAAATCATATGTTATTCTAATATTAAGTTGGCATTTTATGTGCATATAATGTCAAACTGTCATACAATTTTTACCTTCTGGAATTATTAAAGTTTGGTGGTTTGTTTTTTTTTTTTTTAAATTCAAGTACATCTCAAAGTCTTCCACTCCTACTGGGAATAGAAGGTAATTTTAAATTGTGTAACAGATGCCACGTACATAAAACCAAATCTTGCTTTTCTCCTGGGAGAGATGAGCATACCTATCTTCCCCATTTTAGCTTGCCTGACACTTGCATCTGAGCAAGATAAAGAACAAGGTAACTATTACCGAGGCCTGACCTAATTGTGTCAGTTTTTTCCAGGTAGAGATAAACGCACAGCTCTTAAAAGAGAAGGGCTGAGAGCCTCTGGCAGCTTACTGATTTGTTTACTTTCTTTTAACAATATTATAACACTGAGGTTGTGCTACATTTCAGTCTACAAAGCACAGCACCTTCACCTAAACAAAAAAAAAACCTAGAGATATTTCCAGACTGCTTAAGAAAAAGCACATTTTCAAACTATCATCTCTTTTTGCATGGTAATAGTAGTTAAAGTCACACAGAGATTAGGTACCTACTAGGAAAAAAAATATATGAAGGCATGTTTAAAAACTGTGTCTATAATGAGTTGACAATTTCATTTGGACAGTATGCAGAGGTATGCAGAATCAGGGTTTTTTTCAGTTAGAATTTAATCATTGATTTTTGCATTACCTTTATGACAGGTTTGTTTAGGTTTTTTTTCCTTTTTAAAGACCAAAAATCACTGCATCATTTTGGCTTACCTTTCTCACATCTGAGCTCTTTGGTTCTGTTGTCCAAGTTATAATTCTAGATACAGCAAGCCTTGTCTCACTGGAGTTTCCGAAGTCTGTTGGATCCATTTGTCTTGCCAAGGACTCAATATACTTCAGGATAGCAACTTTCACCTGAGAAATGAAAAGGGGATTTGTTAAACTCAAGGGTTGGCAAAGATGGATTTATCCCATAGTAAACAGATACCACTACAGATTGACAAGACTCATGTCACGCATGGCAAGGGGAGGGAGAGAGGGAAGTAGTCCTGTGACATATCTACAACATTCCAAAAACCAAGAGCAACTTTCTATCACGGATAAATTTTGTGTAGTAAGAGTCTGGAATGGAATATCAGAACTGGCTTGAAATGGTACATTTGCAAAAGCAGATCAGAACTCCACCACGCTGTTTCCACCAGCAGTTATTGGTCCAGATGCCAAACCACAGCTTTTGGTCTCAAACCAAAAATGCCTGATGCTGGAGTCTGAAAAGATCCAACATTTGGGTGATTCAAGAAAGAACACTTGAATCATCTGGTATCTAATATATTCCTGTCTCTGGAAGATAAATGTATACGACTTCCAGAATTTACGGTGTTCCTATTTCTGAAACAGTAACCTCCTGAAAAAACGGTCTGCACAACAGTATCCCTCAGGGATGATTCAATGACAGAAAGCTCTGAGGGTTTTTTTCTCCAAACCTTATACATGCTACACCTGATCGGTGCAGTAAGTACTAGTTAAGGTGTGTCTGGGATCCCAGCTTCCCAGATGTTCAGAGCCTGGTCCCTTCTGTCCTGCATAGACAGGTTTTCTTCCCATCAAGATCAGGATGAAGAGGAATTCCATGTCTAAATTTTAAAATGTTCCCAGGTGCTCAAAGCCCAACTCTTAGTGACTTGTGATGAATTATAGGGCTCTATTTTAAAGATATTCACATTTATTAATATGGAGAATGAGAGAGTTGATCAAAGTTGCCAATATAATTCCTATATCATGCAAGTACTTACAATTAATTACCTTCTCAGGAGTTCTATGCTTTATGGTATGCCTGACATGGCAAGGTAAGACAAGCATGTTGATGCTTTAGTGAAACAGCTTTTGATACTGACCTTCAGATTTGGTGTTTGGGTCTGATCTACAATAAACCTCATCAAAATGTTAAATTGCTGATCAAACGGAAAAGAATCCCTGTCCAAAGAAAACAAAGGCAAAAATGTAATGCAAAATAAATGTTTAGGACAAAATTAACTCAATACATTAAAGCTTACACACCAAATTTCAACATTTACTCTTTTCTTCTTAACTTGACCATCAACCAGAGAAACTCCAAATCTAAGGATCAGATGATTACTGACAGAATACTGGAGAAAAGTTCTAAATCAGTATCTTTATACACTGTTATTCTACCTACTCTCTGTACACTTCTCCAGCTTTTGGTACACCATTCCTTCTTCATTTCAGACTCTGCTTTGTTCCCTTATCTCTAGAAGCAGCCTGGTTTATCTTGTCCTCGGAGTTCATACCTGGCTTTGATTTCCCTCCTCTTTTTTCCTACTCTATCCTATTTTCTCCTAGATTATTACTACTTTTTTTTTTAAATTATCCTATTTTCCAGAATCAGCTGAACTTTACTGTAACACTGTCCTGTGCTGGACATCCTTCAAAAAGGACATGGAGCACAGAATTGTGTGAACATCACAGTAGCATTCAAGGTCTGATCCTGACATGACTGTTATTTGCTGTTTGAACAACATTAAAGATGCTCCAAACTTTGTGGTAAAGCCCCTTTCATATTATGAATACTGTAAATTTTTGTACCTGTCAGCCAAAAAAAATTGATATCTAAGTGCACACCCCCTCCAAAACTCCAAAATTAATCAGTTATATATTTTAAAATTTATGCTTTAAAGTTATTTATCTAGAAGAGAGACAGGCCTTTTCAATTCAATGTTTGAAATACTGTGACATAACTTTGTTCTCCTCTATTCTGGTATTCATAAAGACTGAGCCCTCAAAATTATACAGCACTGTTGGATTTCTAAAATGTTCCTGCCTTCTTGTAATCCTGAAAAAACCTCCATAACATTTGCCATCTGAGTACTCTACCTGGTAACATCCAGAGCTTTTTGAACTTTCGCCTGCACGGACCCCAGCAAATCTGCTCCCATTTTCTTTAGCAACTGGGTCAGGAGAACAAAAAGCCAGTCCTGCAAGTCATCTTTATGAATGATGATGAAATCAACCAGGGTTTCCAGAAACATGCTGAAGACCTATAAACAAAATAAGTGTCACAAAAAGAAATATAGTGCTTTAAATAAAAATAATCAAAGGGAAGGGGTTTACAATCTGAATTTCAGAATGACTTTGTTATAAACAGTTTCATGAATGAATGATTTTAGTAACTACATTGCTCTGAAAAAAAAATCAAACAAGACATGTCTAAAATGTGTTGTATTAAAATACCACATGAAACGAATGAAGGAAGGGGGTAGAAAACACTTACTCTCTGTTGTGAATTCCACGGCAAAGCAGGCCATGCAACAAAACAAACCACTCGTTAGCACACATAGTGATCAAGGCTGGTTGTTCAGATGCAGTTTGTCAACAGATAAAAGACACATTCATTGAAAGTTTACATTTTCTTACAACACAATCTTTTCTCAGTGGAGTTACTTAAAAACATTATATACCTTGGATCAGATCCAGTCTCCTCAGTCATGAAAGTAACGTATGTTTATATACATTTATATGAACAAAGTTTACATGTGTTTAACACCACAACTAATTTGTTTGTAGTAATAATTCTATAAAAGCAGTGCAGATAACAGATCACTGCTGCCACAAAGACACGCTTGAGTCCAGAGTGCAGTAAACTCTCACCTTACTTAGAAATCGGAAATATTTTGCAAACAAATAGTTACACCTTCACTCTTTGCACAACACATACCAAACCCCTGAGAACTAAAACTTTAAGACCTTACAGGTAGAAACTACACGCTGGGCAAGACCTGTGGGAGAGCTGGTCCACACTATAATTAAGGCCAAAAATGCACATTTTGAGCAAGACCTGTGACAGGCAACACTGCCTGCCCAGGTCATTTCCATGTGACCATCGTTTATTAAAACTGGTTTACCAACTGGTCTTGAAGTACAAATATTTGTATAAACTTATTCTTTCTCAAACTATTTAACCCAACAGCAGATGTTTTTACCCAGACATTACTGGCTGCCCCAAACAGCAAATCTCCTAAGGAAGGGGTATGAAACTCCCTTTTCCCTTCTCTCTGCTCCTACTTACCTGTCAACAGAAGACCACTGGGTCTGAACATCCCTATGGACCCAACCACCTCATCCTCTAGCCTACTTTTTTTCAAGAAATGTCTGTAAATTCATGCCACACCCTTTAACTTCAAAGGGCAGCGTTATAAAGGCGGCAAAGTGCTACATGAAAGACTTTGTGAGATTCAGAATAGTATCTTGGGGAGACCCCAAACTGCTCTCAAGTGTATCCAACACACTAACCCCAGTGACTGTGATGCTCATGACCCTTCATGGACCACCAGAAGACTCCTTAGAGAAGTGCAGATAAAACTGAACTTCTCACTCCAGGAGGTGACCTCTGAAAGGCATTAGGCTGCTCCTTAGGAAGCATGGAGTGACCGGTTCCTAGCAACATAAGAGAGACTGAGACACATCCCTTCCTTGTAAAAAAGATGAAAATCAAGGAGATTTATAAATGCCAGTTTCCCCCAGCAGATGGCAGGGGTAGAAATACAAAACACTCATCTTGGAACAGTGTCGAATGTGTACACATAGTAACGTAAGAGCGCGAGCCAAGTCTTTGTGATCTTACCTTGCTGTGAGGGTCAGCAAACATGCGAGTAAATATTTCACACAGCCTTTTTAACTCGACTCGGCTAAAATACAGAAATGAAACATGATATTAATGCTAAAGCCTTAGTTGCAGGGGAAAAAAAAGCTAGTAAATATTAACAGCTGAAAGATTTAAATGTTACTTCAATAATGCTTCTGAAAACTCTGTATGTCTAGGCAGAGCCTCAACTGCCACTCCAGTTTAATTGTTGGCATCATCAGTTTTACATTAAGAAATCCAATAAACATTTATTTTTAAAAAATTTTAAGTCAGACATCTGGATTTTCTGATGTTTTTATTTTCTTCTGTATTCCGGATTTCAGAAGATAACTTGAAATGTGCACATTTCAGAGGCACTTAGTTTCTCCCTGAGTCAAGGTCACTGAAACACTGAATCGTGCGTCTTTTTCAGCTCAAGAATAGGTTTCTCAAGTCTCCTTTGTGTCACGGGTTTCAAATTTCCAAGTAAACTGAGAACTTTCATGTTGTTTGGTTATATACTAATCAAATATTTTGGCCTAAATTCTCAGTTGCTTCACTAATATCAGTCTAGAATCACACACTGTCAACAGATCAAAACAGACTCCACAGTCTGACAGTAAGTACATTTAGGAGACAAATACATAGAAATGGAAGACAGATCAACAAACTATCAGAAGATAATTAAATCAAGGCACAGTCTAAGTTCCTGTTAGTAAGACATTAGTAGGTGCTCAGTAGTGCTCTTTTTATGAAAGGGGAAAAAATGCTGCATGAAATACTGAATTTGAGTCACCACATGCAGAATTCTTCGGTGTTGAAGCTCTTACTTGCAATGTATTGAAAATAAAATCTTAGCTTTCCTTCAAGGCAAACTGGAATACAGAATCTTTGCTTGTTTATGGTGCAAACAAAAACAGAGTAAGGTAGTTAAGTTACATTTCCTGCATACTATGGATGCAATTAGGTATTTTTCACAATTACTATGAAACCAGAGCAACTAGTGAAACGCACACTGATTGCTCAGAGAAGAGTTACGGAAGGTAACATCTTTCCAGACTGATATTATTAATTCTACAGTCCACCAACTTCTCTCTTTCTAAAAATAAGCCTTGAACAGGTCAGAAGATGCTAGTAGTCTACACCTGTTTTATGTTAGATTATTCATAAGTAATATAGGACATTTTTTTCAAATAAATCTATGAATGAAAGACTGATCAAATTTTAAAAGGGCACAAACCCAATGGTTTTAAGAGTCAGAGAGAGAAGAAAAAGTCTCTGTAACAACATCACAGTAAGCTGTCAGGCTGCACAGTCTCAAAATGACTACAACACTCTCCTGACTTCATGTAGATTGTAGCTCTCTGAATGAACCCCTATTTATTACTCTAATGAATTTTCCTTCTGGACAAAGGTTATATAAAGTCATCAAGTATAAGTGTGTCTGTTTCTAAAAGCTCACGGACCCAAGGTAACAATGCAAGCACTAAACTGCAACAGATAGTGGAAGAATATTTCCTTCAGGGACTCATTGGCCTTGTTTTGCTTAGAAGACTTTATGGGGAGCCCTTAGAAAAGTAGGCCACATGAAGCTGTATGAAACAAAGAGGGTAGGTAAGTGCTGTTCCACTTGGCATGCACATCTCTGGATATGCAAATCCCAGCTAATCTTTCAGTTCAGAATACTAAAGAAAACCTAGCCACATCACTGCCTTTTATTAACTTGTTATACCACAACAGAAGATATAAGGTTTAATTAGAAGACAGACTTGCCCCTTGGACTAATGACCTTGATGATGTTCTGCAAGATGCCGTGGGAACAAATGGGATGATAAAATCTAATCATTAGAACAGGCATCAGATCAACTCTGAACCAAGAAGGAAGCAGATCAAAAGAAAACCAAAATGAAATATAGAGAACTAAACCCAGTATCAAATTAAAAAATAACTGTGCAGAGCTGTAGTTTCTGGGACAGGTTTAAAAATTATTCAGGATCAAAAGCTAAGACGACTTGCTAGCTTGAGGGACTAGTGACAGCAGCACAGTTCAAACACTGCAACCAGCAGGGTCGAAATCAATACTTTAATTCCACCAGCATTTCTCGTAAAAGCTACTGATCTGAATAAATAGCCCATCACCAAAACTTGTCAGCACTTCCTTGCAACTATCCCAACAGCACTCCAAACCTTGGTTATAATCCTCACACAATTTCATGGCAAAATCAAAGTCTCATCCAACTTTCTCATACAAGTATATGAGGTGTCACAGTTTTTCCAGACAGTTTATCAAAGAGAAAGAAAAAAGACAGCACACATGTGGGTAGTATTAAGAGACTCAGAAACAGACCACATCAAAAAGCATCTCTGATCTAGAGACTAACTACCCATTCTAAAAACCTGTAGCACTTCCCATTTAAGGACTGTATC
Organism: Corapipo altera; assembly: GCF_003945725.1. NCBI lineage: Eukaryota > Metazoa > Chordata > Aves > Passeriformes > Pipridae > Corapipo > Corapipo altera. The sequence continues at coordinate 23,036,914 of NW_020884877.1, forward strand.
ACATCATGTTAAGTGCTAGAATATTTTTATGATGGCAAGAAAACAACTTTTCAAGGCCTACTCTCAGTACATTTTCATTCAGACTGTTAATATGAACAATCAAATATTTTCAGCCAGTGTGAAGCCCTTTTAAAATGGAAACACTTGCACAAATCCAAATAAGTAGGCTATAAATCCTGCAACAACCACTTATAAACTTGGTCATAATTTAAGAACATACCACTCATAACAGGAAAATAAAATTGTCACAAGCTATTTGTGAATGTTATCTTCAAAGGAGCCAAGAGATAAACAGCTTGTTTCAGATACTTTCACCATAAACTAAGGATGAAAAGGCTATGGTCTGAGAACCACTTGTCTAGTTAAAATGACCTGTGGTCTATAGGGAGTTTCCACATAACTACTGGATAATCAGAAGACCTCTTCTAAAGTGTGACTTGTCAAAGCTGTTTGAAGGGTTTTTTGTGGTTTGTAACAAGGAAAAAAGGTCTGTCTCTCCTACCATAAGCAAAGTTTCAGAGTTGGTACACCTACTTCCTTGCCCTAAGAATCTTCACTCTACATTATACACTTCAATTTACAGGACGCAAGTTTCTGATAGAAGTTTTTTCAAGAGTTATAAACAAGATCTATAATTACAGCCTTCATAAAGAGTCAAAGTATATCCAACGTCAGTACTCTCTGATCTCAGTTCTGAAACACACACACCCTGACTCATTTTAGGGTAAGTGCGATGTTTGCTTTGCCAACAAAATTGCTGTGGAAAAAATATTGAAGGTTCAAACAGAATAAGGTAAAAATGGTACCACCCTTTGAGTATGTTTACAATACCATCATTGTGGGAAACCTCACTGTGCTGCTCCAAGCACCTACCACTGGAGGTCTTCATGAGACAGAGGAAGGCGAAGAGAAGACAGCATGCTTACCTGAGCCCTTCCTACATTACCGCCACAATTTAACACAAATTACACTGATGACATAGCAGAAATTTTTGCAAAGGTTAACAGAATCCCACATTGTGAAGACAAAGCCTTCACAGCCATAAAAGATACTACCTGTCTCCACACAGCAGGTACATATTACTGACTTCTCACTATAGCCATGCCTCATGAATTACTGACACCATAAAACTATGAAGGTCACCTCAGTGTCCGCTGGCTTTTCAGTAAATTCTGAAGACCTATGAGCCCTTCCTTCCTTTCAGACCAGTTGGAGCTGGCACAGTGGTTCAGGACCTCAGCCACATCTTCCGTCTGCCGCAGGTAGTGTGGAATGCCCCCATTCCTGGAGCCATAGGAGCGCTCCGAGCAAGCGCTTGATGCATCGCTGTTGGCATCATCATCAGAGTACATCCCATAGGGTTCATATCTTCTTCTCACTGGCTTTTTCTGGAAAAGGGGAAACTCAGACTTACCAGGTTATATATAGTTACATTAATGCCAAAAGAAAAACATTCTATTTGTAATCACTAAAAGGAAGATTAATGCTACTGTTAAAGTGACATACGTGTTTTAAAGACGTCACCATGCACTGCCTGCTTACCTCTCACAGTAGAGTAAGATAGATCCCATTGATTTCAACGGGACTAAGGGGAGTAGGGCCTGCCTTCCCCCGCAGGAAAGCAAGATATTTATGCCCAGTCGAATTAGTTACTGGTAATAAAATTAAATGTTGTTTTATTGGCAATAATGGTCAGTTCCATTGTTACAGATGCTATGACGACATAACCTCTACTTCAAAAAAAAAAAAAGAAGATAAGGAAGAAAGAGCTGAAAAAATCTGTGCTGGCATGCACAGTCACTTTGATATTGATAATGAACTCTAGATATTGATAATAACTCTAGAAACGCACTGGATATAGGAAATGGCAATTTCTCTGTTAGTTTGGGCTAGGATTTTTCCAGAGGCTGCCAAGGGAGTTGAGTACTCAAATCCCACTCATTTCCATAGCACAGCATTAGAGGACCTAATTCCCTTACTTACATTTTTGACAACCCTGACACTTCCAGAAGGAATATTAGAATAATTATGGCAGCAAAATAAACTGTCAAATGAACCTTAACAGAACAGGGCTGATAGGACAATGTATCAAAAACAGATCATCTATATTCTAAGTGTTTGCTACAGAATTCCTTCCAGTGTCCAGTCCTGCAGTTCTTAGACTTGTGAAGCCAGCAGAGTTTTGCTTCCACTAGGACTGAAGGATTGAAGCATACAAATTAACTCAAGTGCAGTATCATGGGCATTAGCAACAGGGTGGGGAGAGTTGGAAAGTAGAAATAAAAAGTCAAGAAAGCACTAGTACCTTGCTCCTGGAGTCTCCTAACAGCTGTAGGCAGGAAAATATTGAAGGGTGGGAAAAAGCATAGAGAATTATGTCAGAAGCTTATGTAGGGTTTGTTTATGCAACAAAAACGTATAGCAAATGTCTTAGCAAATTAAAAAAAATACAGTTTACGCAAAATAAAGTGGGTATAATAACGCCTGAATATCTCCTAACTGTTGCACTACTCGTATTGCCTACAGTTTCCATAAGGGAGTTTGGAAGTGAGATTATCTCTCTTTTAGGAACAGATCTATATATCGCATCTCTTCGCTTACTTTTCAGAAACTCTGCACTGAAAGATACCAGAGTTTTTGGTGATGCTTTCTTTCCCCACATATTACTAGTAGCATTTCGTTTTAGGGTCTTACAAAGAAATTCTGATGTAAGGAAGCCACTATCTACAGTACAGCACATTTTATCAACTTCACTTCCTAAGTTCTCTTTCAACCCACAGTTCTTACACCACACTTTTTTGAAGATTAGCTTCTTTTAAGACCCCCTGGCTGGTACGCCTGGCTTAAAGGCCTCACTTAACAGCGAAGTTTCCATCACCCTTTGAGGTCTTCTGACAGATCTGAGCACTGATTCCCAGTACAGCCACTGTGGGTTTAGGCCAAGTCCAGCTCAAACAGAAGCAGTGGATCCAATGGGATTTGTACAGAGGGAGTAGAGGTCACAAAATGACCCACTGTGTTTTGTTTAAATGGAGAGTTTGGCTGAAGCCATCTTTGGAGAAGTTCTTTTCATTTTCTACTACATGGAAAAGAAAACTCTGAAAACAAGGCTACTGGGTAAAAGTTGGCATCACATTATTCTCTCAAAAGGAGCCTGCACAGGGCTTGTACATTGCCTGTTGTGAGAAGGTAACCAAGAAAAAGAGTAAATTGGGCTGGTGGGAAAGAAGGGGACAGTAACATTGCAATGCATCCCCTAAAGTCATACAAATTCAGATTGATCAACAGTCAGCAGCATCACCTGGTTTCCAACTAGACTTAAGTATTTCCCTTTTAAAGCGTTCAACCCTTCAAGATTTTAACATTGCAGTACAATGTTATTTAATTTATGAGATATTTAAAAGGGAACTCTGTAAACCTAGTTGAAGATTAAGTCACACCCAAAAAACCCTCAGTGCTCAGCAGTCAATTGAAACACTGTGACTCTTCTCCCTCACAAACCCTGTATCTGATTTCGTTTACACAGGCAAACCATTGCCTGTAATTATACTCTGAACTGCTCTGGTGGCAAATTTGAGGTGCTGAGAGCAGAACTGTCTCACATGTTGTTTGTTGTATTTGGTAATGAGAATGCTCACTAATGATTCAGCCCACTAAATGCAACAGTGCCATCCATTATATACTATCTTACCTTTCTAGTATTCGAAAATACTTTTTTTGTTTTGAAAGGTAAATTTTGTAAAAAGGGTCATTTTTCTAAGAGTATTTTAATAGGTGACATGAACTGGGTGATAATCAGATACAAAAGGAACATGCTAGCCATCCTTAGGGAAAGTGAACTAGGAAATGGAGAAAGGCCATCCACCACAAACACTGGGGATGGTTCATCCTCCTTAAAGACAATCTGAGACAGATTCTGAGATACCTATCTCAAGATACACCAGGAAATCTTTCCCTCAGTTCAGATCTGGAGCCTGAGAAGACCCACCGGTACCCAGGTAATCCTATACAGTAATTTCTCCCGCTTCTACACATCCTCTCTCACCCAAATACTTGAGGTAAATCCAAAAGCTTAACACTTGCCTTCTGAAGAGCAGAAGGCACTTTTTGGGTTCTAGCCAAGAGCTACCACAGTTGAATAAGATTATACAGGACAATGAAATTTTTAAGAATGACAATAAATTTACTGGGAAAAGCAGTGAATGTTTGAAAGTACTAGCAGCAAATTAGACAAATACAACTTAACTGCATGAGATGGTACCAATTCCATGCAAGCCAGGTTATAAGCTAACTGAGTATCTATCCAGGTGCAAATAAACACAGGGCAGGAACTTGTGAAATTCTCAGTTCTTGCTGAAACCTGATCAGGAATTGACTCTAACAGAGGACACTCTTTTTCTGACAAAGTCTTTATGCAGGTAATGGGATTGATGGAAATCTCCAACCCCACGAGTGACGAGCACCCGGTGCCGCAAACATCCTCTGACAGCAAAGTGAAAGAAAAACAGCCGATGCAACCCATCCTGCAGCTCTAGCACCAAGCCACAGCAGTCTGTCTGATAACAACTGCAGAGAACTAACACGAAATAAGGAAAAATATACTGCTGCCAATACAGCCGAAGACAAAACAGCAAAAGGTAACTAACTGTACAGCATCAGACACTGGTACAATCAAAACAAAGCTATTTAGAAAGAGGAGAACATACGTACAGGTAACTTTAAGCCACTTTCCGGTGTTGGAAGCATTTTGTATTTTTCCTCTTACCAGTGCATCGGCCACAGCAGCCTCCAGATCTGTGCTGGTGCTCAGGACTCGCATGGCATTCACAGAAGCAGGCATTCTGCCTGGTTGTCCGAGTCCAAACCGGTCTGCACAAAAGACAACATTGAAAGAGATTGTTAAATGAACTCACATTCACTTGGAATCCTAATCAGGTGCCCAAGTAGCTCTCCCCACGGGCTCTGGGAACTCACAGTGCTTTTCCATTAAACACCCTTTTACCCAGAGTTCCAGAGAGTTTGTTATTAAGGTAAGAAATAAACTATTGTTTGTTGGGTGTTAGAGACAATTTTGGATCCTCAGGGCAACTTTGTATTTATTTATTTTAAACTGGGAAGCAGGGTATCTATTTTGTGTTTCTTTTTACACAGCTGTTTCAAAGCTTTATTTTAATGTCAGAGGCAGACATGCCCATCCCAATCTGGCACTCTCAGAAATCAAGAGAAAGCTTCTCATTAACTTCAGAGAGACAGAACCATGCCTGGTGTCACAACATGTTAATACCCAAGCTCTCATCCATCCTGCAGCCTTTTCTCAGGCAAGGATGTGAGACTAGTATTTATGCCTATTTTATGTCTCAAGGCTTGATTAACCAGTACAATATTCCCCTACGCCCTCAAAGCATAAAGTTTATTATTTACTTGTGAAGCGACTGCAATTTTTGACTTAGTACTGTTCTTAAGAAGCAGTTTAAATGCCAAAGCTCTATATCAAAACTGATCTTCTGAGCACACAGGATCATCTTTTTCCCTTTGAATTTGATGGCAAAGTTCTCAAAGGCATCCAAAGCAACAGGGATTGAGTCTAAAATGCCATTTAGGCTCCTAACATTAATCAGTTTACTTTATAATTTGCCAAGTCTACCAAAAAAGTTACTGAATTAGCAAAAGCCAAATTCAAAAAGGAAGGCTAGCAGGGATATGGTAGAATCACTGACTTGAGTACCACAGGCCAGGCTCTGGCAGCCTAGTCCTTCTGGGTGGGGGCAGATCAGACACCAGATTACTGGGATCCTGGCTTCGGTCCATAAGCAGGAACATTGTTTTTTTACATTCCAAGTTTTTGTTTCCATACGGGTTTGTTTTTGCTCATCAAGGACTCAGAACATCCCTCCAGGGACACTGGTTACACACCTCTCCCCTGCACCCACACATGCCAGTAAGAGTTTTGCCAGCAAATTCAGAATCAACTTGCATGAGCCCATTTAATAGACCTTCAGCTGATCCACACTGGAGGCAGCCATCAGGCAGCACAAGAGAGGGATCAAGTCACACAGGTCTTTTAATAGTTCATCTATATTTAATTTAACAATGGAAAAATACTGCTCATCAAATTGCCCAGCTATATTGTGGATTTACAAAAAACTGAGGTCAAACGTGGTATTCAGCAGCTTAATATATTTTTTGGGAAAATACTGTGCTTATCACAAAATTTCATTTCTTTCTTCTTTAAGAACCTTCTGCACTGAAATATCTTTTAAGGAATTAGCTCACACTGACATGCATAATTTAAATCAGAGATTGAAGTTTGCCAGTCTACTGTCCTAATTCCAAAGCTTTATTCGAATGTATCAGAGATTAAGCTACTGAAAGGAAACAGGGAAAAATTTAATATCCAAAGTATTTGGAGAAGAAAAAAGAATCCCTGCAGACTAGTATTTATTTCAAACAGAAGTGTTATCTACCAAAATTTCCTAGAGTTATGTACCCAGACAAGACATTTCTGATTTACAACAAAAGCACATTTTCTACAAAACACATTACAAGAGAAAAAAAATAAACAAATTTCTTAGAACTACTGCCAAAAAAGTAATCAAATCATGACATTTCACAAAGAAATAAAAGTTGTATGTGTTATTACTATCCCCTTTTTTAATGCACTTGAGTTGAAGAACCACTTCAAATATTTAGGTGAAATAGTGCTTTATCCCTAAAATAGAAAGATCTGTGCACTCTTAACAGAAGCACAGAGGAGACAACAATGTGTTAGGTCTGATTGCAACTTAAGTCACAACTACAGAGATATACACTACAAAGATGTACAGAAGACAAGGATTTTCCTAAGTGCACATAATATCTGGTACAATATGAGGGCTGTAAATGTTGAAAGAAGTCTTGAACTCAGTTTTATATTTAAACCCAACTCAATGACATTGCTCAAGTGTTACTGAGATCAGAATTTGGTTTTAGCTTTTGAAATTACACAGCATCAAAAATACCACTGTCATTTGTTTTCACATAAATTTAGTATTACATTAGAAAAGGGTAGATAGTTGTTTTGGCTTTTTTATTAAATGAAGAACAAAATGACAAAGTAATTCAATTGTAGATCAGTTTAAATACCCAGCATAAAGAAAAAAAATTGAGCTTTTCTTCCGTGTTAAGTGCAGTGTGGCATGCTGGCTTCTATCTATCTCCATGGCTATTAGGAATTTTCTGAACTAATTTTTTCAATGATCTTTAAATTCATAACACCCAAGTTACTCTGGGTTTCTCCCTAAGACATTGTTGCCATATCTGAGTGGAGAAGTAAGACCTTCGGAGAGATCTCAGCATATCTCTAACATGGGGCTGGGAACACATCTGGCTACAGGAATAACAAGTACAGGCAAGCCCAACATTACTGGGTAAGAAATAAGCAGAATATGCTCTGGCCACATTCCCTTGTCTCCCTGGTTAGATTCATTATACTTGTTCCAAACTTGGTGAAAATTTGCAATCACCACTTTGACCCTTTTTTTGCCATTTTTCAGAAGATTTTGGTCTTCTGTAGGACACAAGTAACCATAAAAAATTTGATTATTCTTTGTACCAAACCACCGGAGCCAAGCATGAAGTGACTATCACAGGAAGCTGAATGCAAACAAAGCTTAAATCTGTATTACAATCGAGTTATTTTAAATATTTTAAATTACTTTGGTTAAATACAAATTCAAATTGTTATTTGAAAAATGCCAGTCAAATCAGCTTGCATCATGTCTGTTGAGTAACCTGATAATGGAAATGTTTTGAGAGCTTTAATTAAGTGACAGCCATTTAACTAGACTCATGAGAAACAGAGTATTTTTCACTCCCTACCTGAAGGGGTATAATTAAATAACTTTCAGTATCACAAGTTCCTTATGCAATTTTAGCCTCCAAGAAAACACTGAAGGCCTCATTTTCTACATCACCTTTGTCCCCATAATTAAGTCTCTATTGTCCCAAAGCCAGCAGCACTTGTTCAACTCTTTTTAAGATTCCCAGTGAAATATCCTGATTTCAAAGAGAGTTATAGGTTCTCCATAAGAATCCAGCACAGAGGTGAGGAAGAAGCAACTGCAGATTTTTCTCATTATATGTGAGCATCAGTTGCCTGATGCAAAGCCCAGTGAAATTAAGGGAATAATTTCGGGTTTTTTTCAACAACTTCCATGTACTTTGGACAAGGCCTTCAGAATTATAGGAAGGGCAGATCAGCATGTGTTAGGCTTCAAAGTTGATTCTGAAAGCTCCTCAGGTGCTTAATTTTTGCTGCTCTTGTGTATTTTGGAGAGGATCCCAAAGAACTTCCATTAACAGAAACAGTAGTCCAGAATATTTAGTAATAAATGGGATGAAACCTATTTGGGGGATGGGATCCAATTCTAGGCCCATGCTGCACAACTGAGCCAATTTACAGGAGAATTGAGTAAGCCCTGGATCACCCTTTGTTTAAACACTGTTCACAATGTTCCTAAAATACATAAAATTAAAAACATCCAATAAATGAAATTCAAAACAAAAAGCCACGTTGAACAAAACCAGAACAGAAAGCCCCGCAGCGGTGAGAAGCACATGCCAAGTGCTGGCTGATGCATACGATGGCAAATGTTAAGATGGTGTAAAACAAGACTACGTATAAGAAGCAGATTCATGCAGTTAGCGCTTGTTCACCTGACTGCCCAACAGAATCAGCAGTGGAGAGAGCACTAGTGGACCTGGAATGACGTCGAGAAGCTGCAAGTAGAAGGAATGGCAACACCCACAGGATTAACACACATTGAACCCGAGACAGAAAATGCCACAATCCAAAGGGGATGCGTGTGACCACTACCGGTAAAGGTGTTTCATAGTGACGGGGAAATGAGGCTGTATATGAATGCATAACAGATACAGTGCAAGCCCCACAGCAACGCCTCCGTCTGTAGCTTCCCCCACTTCCCCTCGTGACCATAAACACAATGCATGACACAACTCATTTGTGACAGTCCCAAACTGGGTGCAGCTCAGCAAAATCCCTCCAGTGCACATCAGTCACGTTCCAGACCCAGAGGCCTGGAAGACGGCCATCAACGAGAACGTGGAGCACAGAACTACAGAGAAGGATTTAGATGTGTCTGATCTAAACCCCAAAAGTGAAGTCATGATGAATGGTTACGAATTGTGCTTGCAGGTATTTTTCCACAACATTCTAGCCTATGCATAAAGAAACGTTAACGAAGAGAAGGCATAACCACATAAGTAGAAAGAGTCATACAGGGAGGTCACCAACCACTGTGTATCAGTCCTGGGGTTGGGTTTCTTTTCCAAGAAAACACACGTACACACATATTGCAGGTGTTGCTACTGCCAAAGGTGTCTTGCTTTTAACAAATTTTGTATACATGTTTCTTGAACCTCAGCATGAACATGCACAGATAACGAGAATATGCACATCACAAATCTATCTAGAATTACACATGTATACAAATTGTTAATAGCAATGGAGCACGCAGTAGCAGAGGAGCCTAAACATAATATAGCTCCCACTTCAATTCCCAGTTGTTAGCAGCACATCAGTCACAAAATGCCTTTGGAGAGGTTTTCAGTTCTTGGATTCGGCATACAAATGAGTTCTTTATGAAAGCAAATGAAAAACTGGCCCGGCCATTTCCAAATTACATAAATTCAGTTCTTCTAAGGAAGTTTTCCCTACGTCTAGGAATGACATGCTCACCAGCTCAAAGCAACTGACCCAAGAAACTGATTGTTCATTTGAGCAATTCATCACCACAGACTCACTGAAGGCCTTGATGCTTTAACATCGTAACTAGTACTGTCAAGAAACTGAAAAAATAAACCAAAATCACCTTCTAATACAAACAGGTTTTGTCAATTATGCATATACGTGTGCAGAAGAAAAACTCTAAGTCTTCTTTCTAAGGCAAGGAATTCATAAACACAAATACTAATATTACGAAGTAGAAATCAGTAAAATGGGAAAAATGAAATTTGTAGTTTTTTTAACTGTGAAAGCTTCACTAAAAGCTATACAGAATATGCAATGTGGTCTTTGACTATGGAGAACACATGCATTTATTCAAGAGAACAACCTCACTGACATCATAAGTAAACTCATGAAAAATTTGCAGGGTCAGTGCAGGATTATGGACTGAACCTCACAATTAAGGTTCTTAGTTTGCTTTCTTCCAAGTCATTCACTGTGCCCCTGTGGATGCCACTGCAAGATTAGGGCTCATGGAGAAACAAGAATAACCAAAAAAACATAAAAAACAAAAAACCCCACATCTCTGCAAACAGGTTGAGCATAGACTGACTCTTAACTGGTATTTACTAACATAAGAAGCAAGACTGTTGATGCACAGACACACAAACCTGCACAGCAGCCCAAAAACAAGGGCAATTTGCAAGGTCAGGATGTCGGGCTTGACACTGACCATAATACCTCTTAAATGCAAGAATCCTGTCTATACATATAGCTACTTAAAGTATAATTCACGAATATACAAGTTAATCTTTATAAGCAAAACCAGACCATGCACAGTAGGATTATCTTTGCATTACTGCAAGATTAACTGGGTTCTAAAAATACTGTAATAGAACCATATTGTTTTGGCTTAAACTGACATATATAAATTTCTCTGACATGAATTACCCACAACACAATTAACAAGTTCATGAACATGTTCAAGCTCAAAGCATTTCAATGAAAACATAAGGAAAAGGCAATACGATTAACAACTACATTGGGTTACTGTTGTTACATCGATATTTCCTCCCCATGTAACCTTTAGGATCTAATAACAATATATTTCTAGAAATGCATTAATCTTCATGTAATTAAAAACCGTGAGTTAAAATGAGATGACCCTCTTCCCACAATAAATGTAACAAACAGGGTAACACACATCTGTAACTAAAATTTTATAGTCAGTGTAGGAGTCAGACTCAGAACTGGTGAAGGCATACAAAGCTCACACCAACCCTGACTCTGGTACACTGCATTTATTTTTCAGAACAAGGGCTCAAGACAATATTTCAACTACTATATTTTCAATAAAATAAAAAACCACAGCACAGTGACACAGAATGCTAATGAGTTACCCTGAAATCCAGCCTGCTTATACATTTTGGCTGGAGGAAAAAAGGCTCATCCAAAATTGAAGCTAGGCAAGTTAACTATAAAATTGAGCTACAGTCGTGTATCAACTGTCTTTTTATAGCTCTAGTATCAAGTCAACTTCATTCAATCAAAAAAAAGTTCATCCATTTATCTTAAAGAGCTATGAACCAAGTTACGAATGCAAAATTGAATTCCTCCCATTTTTCACCAAAAATTGAGATATTAGAGATAAAGCAAATAGATTATTTTAAAACTCAATATAATGAAGTCTTTGAACCCAAAACCCTCTCCAAAATTAACTTGTGCTGTGTTCCACTTACACATTGTATCATATTCTTCATTTTGTCACTATGTGCAAAATAGATCCTGTAACACCATTCTTCGTTAAATTACTATATAAACAAAGAGGGCCTGGAGATCAACCATATTTCATGTCTGAGATGACAGGTCTCTGATACAAGTAATGTTTTTGGTTGAATATATGACATGGTATTTGATCAGAAACATTAACTATCTTGCTGTATTCAGCATTTGTGCAGAAAAACTTCTGCATGTGGTAACTGTGTTGAGATTCTCTATTTGTACTGTACACTTAAGCTGCACTTCAATGATGCTCCTTTAAAACCTCAGTCTTTCCACAATTTTAAGCTGCTTGATAAAGTTTCCTACTAAAATGGCATGTGCAACTAAACTGATGATTAAAAATGTTCTGTAAAATGTTAAAATGTTCTCTACAAAAAGAGAGCTGCTATCTCCATTTGAGGATTTAATATAGAAATTATATACTGTAACTGTATCTAGCTGTAAGAAAGTCAGATTGTGAATAATTAGAATCACTCAAGAACAGACTACGATGCTACCAACTATTTCACTGTGACCAACTATTTCACCGTGACCTAGAAGATCCAGGTTTGCCCTCTCATAGATTTTCATCAGTGTTGTAAAACGAAGCACAGCAGCTCTGTACAAGCTGATTTTATGAAACTAAACTATTTTCCTGCTAACAGTGAAACACTTAAAACCAGAATTGAAGCATGCAGAAGAAAACAGAGGGGAAAAAAACAGGGTTGGAAAGGGGGAGTGTGAGGAATCCAGAGGACAGGAAAGAGCTCATTCCACCTAGCAGTGTCTTGAAAGGGTAACCACAACAAGGGAAAAAGGCAAAAGAATATTGACCCTTAAAGCTCCAATGCCTACATGTACTCACCAAGTGGAGGAAAGCCCCGAGCAGGGCTTGTATCTCGACTGCTCTCACGGCTGGTATCACGACTGCACCCCTGACTCATGCTGGGTCGGGGGATGCGACTGCTCCGTGCTAGCATGCAGCATGGAGAGTTTCAGAGAAGGTGAACAAGTTTAATGAGGACAGAAAGCTCAAAGTCAAGTCACATTTCTGTTAGTTACTGTAATTATTACATTAGTAATTACAATCTGCAGCAGCCTGCTCAGGTTCTTTACAAACCAACTACCTTACATGCTGAGTGGTGTTTGTGATGTGAAATTTGAGCAGAGTTAATGTCTGGTTGACAGTCTGTTTTTGTCTTAAGCAATCCAAGTTTTGTTATTCAAGTAGAGCAGCAATCTTCAATCATTTAGGGGAGCTCTACTGTTGCAAAACAGATGAGGTTGAAAGAAACCCTTCTGGAATATTTCTTCCTTAATTATAAGATAAACACCCTTCTGGAACAAAATAGTAGATGAAAATTTTTTTAAGTAATCATAATACCTATATGCTATTTCTACATAGATTTGCCTTTCACATGGATAATTTTGCCATGAACAAATATCCTAAGGAAAAAAAAGGTGTACTGTACAGACTTGCAGAGATATCTTTCTCTAATGAAAGGTACTGGGAAAAAGCATTTAGAACCTGAATACCTGAAAGACAGATTAAAAAGTGATTTGAATTTGAAGAGAGTAGCAGAGCTTCAGATATTTAACAGAAGCTAACTTCTGCTCCTCAAGCATTTCTAAAAGCTTATATTTATAGTTTTACATGCATATAGATCAAGATGTATGCACAATAAAGGGGAGCTTTAAACTAGACTCTTTACTTTGACAAAACTCTATATGTTTGCAGATGTTTGAAATCCTACATGTTTGAAAGATGTTTGCAGAAAGGTATTTAGTAAGCTTTATACCTGATAAAGAACACAATATTTTCTTAGGGAAAAGAACAGCAGTTAATTGTCAGGAGTTTACCCTGAAGAATTTAATGACAAGAGAGATTTCCTTTGCTGTTTTGAAAAGGCAGTAGCATATTTTAAGTGTTCAAGAAAAGCCATTAAAGAATTTTCTCACGCACAAAGTAAATCCTAATCTGCCAGCTTTCATGACAACACAGCAGAGGTACATATGCATAATATGAACATGCTAATTATTTGACAGTATCCCTGTTTTTATTTTAAAAAATGCCATTTGCATGCTTCAGAATATATATATATATATTCTTATAAATGTTGGTTTTTACAGAGAACTTATATGCCTAGACTCAAGTTAACGAAATTCCTCTACAGTGTTTCTGTGGTCTCATATACACTGAGTGTGTTAGTATCCTTCAAGCAAAACAGTACAGAACAAAATAGAAACCTTCATATTTGGTTTTTTTAATTCAAATAGAAACTTCCGCCAGATTTTTGGTTTGTCAAATCCCTTCCAGTTTTGCAAAACCCAGTTCATATCTCTCAGCTGAATTAATGGTTCTGATGGTTGACCTTTGATGTCAGACAATACAAGATGAGCTATTAACCAAGATGATTAGATCACCATAATGTCTAACGGTTCTGAGTGTGCTAAATGGTCTTAAATAAGACAGACTAAATTATAAGAATTGGATGAAACTAGGGTCCATGAGTACAATAATCTCACCTCAGATGTACAAGGAAAAAAGCCTGACGGGTAAACTACACATAAAAGTAACACACTAAAGTCTTGCACACAAATACTTGCTTGAAATTGCAGACTCTATAGAAGCAAACTTCTCATTCTTGGGTCTCATGCTTAGATGTAAATAATGGCAGCCTTCACATCAGGTTTGCACAAGCAGTCATTTCTCTTAAGCAGAGAAGATCTGCCAGCCTTTTCTATAATACAACCCTACTAAAAACTGTAAAGGCTCTTAAGAGAGGGAGAGATGTGAATGATTAAAAAAATTAATGGATGCACACAATACATTCTCCTTCCATAACAGCTAACAGTAGCAGCATGAAGTATGAAGAAAATGCGCTCTAACTGCATGAGAACAGACTAGTAGGACAATGCTACACATGAAGCACAATACTGACTGCACAAACAGAGCACCCTAAACCAAACACTGGTTACTTCATGAGTAGTGGTCAAACAAAAGGGTTGCATGTTACTGGATACAAACACAGAAGAGAGAAAAAAAAGAATGGATCGAAAAGAACTGAAAGATGAGTCTGTTGTGGACTCCCAGACACCTGCCTCACATTTTTAATACTGTGCTGTGTAGAGAAGATTGTGTATCAGCTGCTCAGAGTATTTCCTTTAGACACTGCCAGCAGTGTTGTAATTTAGAGAAGTCTCTCATACTGTGACAGCCTGTCTCTGTACTGCAGGCAGCAGAGACGACAGACACAAGTCTCAGTTTGAGAATTCTCAACCCCCAAAAGCTGGACAGAAATCAAGTAAATGAGTAGCAAAATGGATTAAAAGGAGTAATCAGAATGAAAGCAGACAGTGTGCCCACAGCCAGCTCTGCTGTGAGAGAGTCTAGGACAGGACAAGGATGCGTTGTTTTTAATAATATTCAAACTTTCTAATGTGTACTGTACATCTAAGTTTTACCAACTTCATCTGGAAAGTCACAGCACTTAGACATGGCTCACATCATTACTGAAACACACCAGTGGAACACAACAAGTGTAAATATCACCAGCAGAACATGATACTGCCCCTGTTTACCAATCTACCACTTGGAAAAAATTTGTATTTCATCAGGGTGTGAATTTTAATGATTCTTAAGTAGAGACTGAAAATCAGCAGAGGTTTTCTTTAAATCAATACCAGCATTTTAAAGAGTCTGAAATGCTGCCAAAACAGCCAAAGGAAAGCTCTGCAGTGGGATACACCCTGTAGAAGCAAGTCAAGAACTGCCTTCAGCTTTCCAATAAACACTCCTAGCACAACCAGAGAGAGTGCTGTTGCAGGAAACTGATAGCCAGCTGTGCTGCTCCACTTTTTGGAGAATGATAAACTCGAATCTCTCACTCCTTTCAGATCCAGCTGAGCATCCAACAGAATTAACTTCAGGCAGATAACTTTCAATCCATGGGAAATGGACATCGTCTTTTTGAGGAGACGATCTCCTTCAAGGGACCCAAAGAAAAGCTCAAGATTAAATGCACTATACTCCTCCTTCCCTAACTATCACCACTAGTAAAACTCACTGAGGAGATAGCAAAGGTAGGCTTAAAACTGAAGTGTCATAAGCAGGGCTATACAGGTGACCATGCAGACCTCAGCACACCAATGTGCCTCTTTGAAAACAACTTCAAGGTTTCCAGCACACAGAAGGAACATTATTCATGGATACCTGTGGTCATCATGGAAATCTAAGTTAGCATCAAGTTACTGATGCTAACAGGCATCCACATGGAGAGGTTCTATTAGCTTGCTACTGTCCCAGGAGGGCCTGAAAAACTCCAGTGGATGGTTCCTGTATTGAAAACCAAGGTGAGTGGGAGTCTATTTAATGAAATGAACAAACAAAATAAAATATTAAGGAAATAGAGAGACTGAAGCAACATAATAAGAAAGCATAAAATACTGTTAGCTACTATGCTATAAAGTAATAAATACAATGGAATAATGATATATAGCTGACAGCGCAGAAGCTATCCAAGCCAACATCACCATTTTCAAGATTCAATAAAAATACAGAATTTCTGCAACTGCAGTAAAAGTAACACAAGTGTCAGACACACCTGTTCCCCTAACAGCCCAAAAAGAACAGGCTGTGGCCATCAACCCAGGGAGGGCAGGTGTAAGCCACACATTTGATACATGTCAGAGCTCTCTCCCACTCTCAAAAAACAAGCACTGACTGTCTTCTCAGGGAGCACACCAGAGAAATGAGATACAAATTACTCTTTCAAAAGAATTCAAGGCTCCGTAATGTACCTGAAAGCAGGCAACCCAAGAATGAGGATTTTTACACAAGGCAATTTCCCTTCAGATGCTCAAGACTGTTTCAAATCAAACCACATAATGTGATGATCAGCTTAAGCATGGGTGATGATACTATCCATCATTCTCTGCTTCCTCCTAAAAAACAACACTCTCCTACAGAGAGAACAATTATCCCCAGTATTTGGGAGGCACTTTACATTTTAAAAGCAGTGAACAGAAAAGCACAATGAATTCATACAGAGGCAATAAAATAGATCAGACATAAGAAGAACACTGAATTTGGAAAAGCAATCACAATGAACATGAAGTATTTTTTTATGAATCATAATGGCATATGCACTGAGGTGCTTTAAAATTATTTCAGTATACTGGAAGAATGAACAAGATACTTCTCTATTAACAATCTACTCTAAATAAAAAGGTAGCCTAAATGTAAAATACATTTGCTAAGACAACAGTTATAAATTTAACTGCCAACAGTAAGGCTATAATTTCAATCAATTTCAACTTACTAGAAAAGTCTTTGGAGATAAAAAATAATTTAGCATCAGTATCATTTAAAGTGTTCTTATTTTACATTAGTTTCAAACTTATAAAACAATTTCTATTGAAAAATAAAAATGTTCAGACAGCACATTGAATACCTTCTCACCTCAGTTCGGATACACAAAAGTTTTATATATGATGTTTACTCACCTGACCTAAAAAAAAATGAATCTGCTGATAAAATTTGAAAATTGAAACTATTACAGAATATTTACATAACAGTCAGTAAGACAAGAATATTGAAAGCAGAACAATTAAAACAGAAGTCTAAAACATCGTCTAAGAATGTGGCTCCAAGATATTAAGGATGAGAGAAGCAAACCATTTAAGCTGCAAAATTTCTAAGATAATCCAAGAAGGTGCTTTTTGCCTTTGATTCCAACTGACTGTAAAGATTGCTCAACTCATTTCAGGACTCAGACGTTGATACCAAATGAGGTCTTTCTGCTGTGATGGTTATTCACGACAACTGTTTTTGCCGTCTGATCTAATAACATCACTCATGTTGAATTTCAAACAGAAGATACATCATGACATCTTTATGCTTACTTTGAAAGTACAGCTCAACCTGGAAAATTAAAATTACTCTCCAATAAACCATAATCACATAAACTTGTCAGCTGAAAAATTCAGAAGAATAACAGTAACATAAACAGTTTACTAGTCAACAGGAAAGCCCCTCCTTCAAGCATGCTGGTCAGCATGTCACTGCAGTGACTGTTCTTACCTAGTCCTATTCTGTTGGGACTCGTCTCTCGACTGCATCCCTGGCTCCGAGGAATCTTGCTGCGCTTCTCTGAAGATGATGGCACTGGCTGGACTCTGGATGTTCCGCCGCTCAGGCCACCATAGGAGCTTCCTAAGAGCTTACCCGGAGAACTAGACCGGCTACCAGCTAGAAGAGAACCAGAAATAAGGGTAAAACAATTAAACCCCCCCAAGATTTTAAGCACACTGACGGCAAAACTGGAACACAATCACTTTTATATAAAAATTTGATCCAAATCACTCAACAAACTAATGGGAGTGTTCCCTATGGGCTTGCAAGGAAGACCGAGGAAAGTCCATGGACAATACACACGGACATCAGTAACCCTGCCTCTATTAACTGTGCTTCCCACTGGGGATCAAGCCCAGACATTGCTGCATTTGAACACCCCAGTTGGCTTTATGAGAGCTTGTGGAGGTGCTGGGACAGCCCTGCTGCAGCAATACGGAATTCACAAGCTGCTTCTACTCCTCACAAAGCAACACCAACAAGCCTGTGTGGAGAGCTGTGCTGCAGCTGCCGGCTTCTGGCACAGGTCACCTGCTGCAAAGGAGCTCAGGCATCTTCATTCTACACTGCGGTGGTGGCATTACTTTCTTACAATAATTCAGTGAAGGAAAATAAAAAAAAAAAACAAACAAAATCCAACCAACATAAAACCCCCACCACATCAGAAGAGATCAGCACAATAAGGGTAAACCATGTGAGCCTGTCACATTTGTAGAGATGATGGCTTACTTAGGTCTGGTTGGTTAAATCTAAGCTATTAATTTTTCAGATGAAGAAAATTTTTAGCAAGTCAAATAGTTGGCCTGTTTTATTTTTTCTTCTCTGTTTGAATAGTCCATAGCAAGTTTACACTTCTTCTAAGCCTTGTTGTCTGCAAGAGAGTCTACTAACCAAGATTAATTTACATATTTACATTCCAGTTGCAGTAGATATCTCTATCTGAAACACTTTCGCTGTCTAATTCAATGAGATGACTGATAATTTCTTTTTTCCCCCTCTGGGTCTTCATTTGCTAATTTGTTTGAAAATTAAGTAATGCTAGTTTAAAGGTAATCATAAAGAAGTAATACTCTAAGAGTAATAGACTCAAGACTATTTTTTTTTTTTTTTTTGCTTCTTCAGGTATATAGAGTCCCTGAAAATCTGCTGTTGCCATTACCATTCCTGACATTCAATTTATTTGCTAAAACAGCCAGGAAAAGGATACTTGAAAAGGTTGCAAGAACATACTCAGGCAAGCTCAAATTTTGAATTGATACTCATGTTGGTTTCTCTCTGAAAAGTATCTATGCATCTCACAAAAATTTCATTTCCAGATACTATTAGTACTAGCAACAGTTAAAGACTGTTCTCCTGTCTTAGTTTAAGAAGATATGCAATTCTATTAGTCTCATGGACAATGCCATAACACATGCATTATACACTTGTCCCCTCCAATTTCTCAATCAAAGCCATTCTGAATCCATTAAATATACTCCAATACTGTGTGTGGTGCTGGCTCTATTCTCCCCACCCCCAAAGTGACAGATGCCAGTCTTACACAGAGCACCACAACCTACAACCAAGACTCTTCTCAGTTACACTGTTACAATCTCACTGATATCAGCAGGGTTGCACTGAAGTAACTGGAAAAAGAATTTAGCACCTGGGGTTTAAGCTGCAGCAGTGAGAGAGCTTCAATGTGCAGAACGTATGCTTAGCATATTTGATTACTGGGAGAAAGCAAAGTCACCTGCCTTTGACTTATGACTTTAAGACTTATGACTTCAAGAAAATGCTTTTTAAGTCTCACGGTTAGGAGAGAATGAGGGACACTAAAAGCTTAGCAGTTAAAAAATGTGAAGGAAATAACATGAGAAAGCAAGAAAGGGAAAACATTTCTTACCACCAGCAGGATTAGCTGATCTCGATCCTTGATTTATGAGGGCAGACCAAGGGACAGGCAAAAAGTGGATTAAAAGACAGCAAGACAATACTGCGTTCACCATGCGGTTTATGCTATACACAATACAGACAGATTTATTTACAAACATGTCACTCCTAAAGCCTCTGCAGAATGCAGTGAGTTAATGTGCAGATGCAACTACATTTCCCAAGGTTGATCAGCTACTTAGTAAAACATCAACCAAGACACTAAGACTCAAGTTCTGCTCTAAATTACACCCCAGCCCAGTCTGCAAAATTGCAGCATGGTTACCCACTGTGTGGGCATTGGAGAATTTGGTCCTGTGACTTATATTTGAATTCATAAATTATTTCAAGTAACTTGGCTTAAGGATAAAGAACACATCTGATTGGGCTAGGCTGGAAATGGGATTCAGCAAACTAGACCAAGGTAGCAGGTTCACATATGGCCATCCTAAATTTTCATAAGGCATTCTATAAAAAAAAAGTAAGTCCATAATATCTGAAACCTTCGGATATTTAACTATTCTTTAAATACTTCTGAGACTTGTCTCATGTGGTCTGATCATTTTTCACCAAACTAAGTTTAGGAAAAAAAGGGTAATTTCTGGCTTTAGATCAGTTTTAGGTTCAAAACTTAATTGATTATAATCAATTTATATCAGCATACCTGAGCCCAAATATATCTTCAAGACCCCAATGTAAAGATTTTCATTTGGCCCTATCCTCAACATACTACTACTTTCTTCAGCTCTCCCAGCTTAACACAAGGCTACAAACTGCTTCTTCACCCCTCCAGCATGACAGAGCAAAGCAATGAGAGAATGAACAGAGAAGGGCTTTTAAATAAGGGTACAAAGCAAGACAAGTCATCAGAACAGACAGATCCTTCCACAAACCCCATCTCCTCTTACCCACAAGGTTGAAGATCCTCAAAACAGGGACTAGCTTTCTCCCTACCCCCAATTTCTTTTAAAGTTTGAGTGACAAAATTCTCCTTAGATGCACATGACAAACATGCAGCAGCACCATATGTGTGGCTCCTAGGGGAAAGCCATGCCTTGCCAGGAAGCCAGAGAGCGCAGATGTGTCATGTGAATCAAAGTAGAACCCTTTTCCCCATATCTACACAAAATAGGTAATGTCCTATTTTAAACTGATGCCAAATCCCATTAATTTTAGACAGCTCACGTGTCACACATACAGAAATAGAGTCACATAAGCAGGAGAAGTTTGGCAGAGCAAGACCCCAGGACAGCAGTCAGCTACAGTCACAGCGGGTGTCGCAGCAGGACTCAGTGCCAGTTATTTAGTTCTACAGATGACAGTGACATGAGATTCTGCTGCACAACCAGTAAATAATGGTAGCAACTTAGCACTCGGATTTGGGGCCCTCTCTGTCAGCAGGAGCACACACTGCCTACATGGGGATTCATTTTATTACATGTCCAAACACTCTTATCAGAAGTGAGCCCAATTCTCAGCTGACGCTACTGCAGTTCAAGAGAAACGTATTAATAACTATTTGTTCTGCTCCCCGAGGAATAAAACAATTCTTACGCTGGGACTGGGAAACTACTTTAGCCCGGCTGCGGCCTCGAGTATCAGCAGGCGTCGAGGTGACACTTGTGGCACTGCCAGAGCTCTGTCTCCTTGTACGGATCCGACCTGGAGGAATGCAAAGACAATCACACTGTTAATAAAAGGCAGCAGCAGTGTCTAACACACTCTACACACAATTACCCAGCGTATACAAAAGAATTTTATAGGAAGAGGCAACACCTTTTATTGGGCTGGTTGAGACGCAGGGGAGGGAATGGAAACAGCCACAGTCCATGAGTCCAAAAACTTCTTTGCTCTCGGTAATGCTATCAGCCAGTTTAATTAAAAAATATTACCTCTCTATAGCCTTTGTTTCTGTTCTACAGTAGCTTCTTTATAAAGGATCAACAACAAAAACTGTCAACCTCCTCAATGCAGCTTCCTATATCACTTTCTGAGAAGGTGATCACACTTTCAGAGACAGGTGTGACAGATGCCCTCCCAAATTCCATCACTGGGATTTCCAGTTAGCTGTTGGGTGCTTTATACCCTGCTCCCCCTGCACAGGATGGCATGCACTCCTGCGACACTCTGTCAATGCAGTCTGACCATGCTTTTATTTCAGGCTCATTGAATTTTCCCTGTTTACAGATCCCTCATATTTATCCAGAGATCAGTGTAACTTGACTTGTAATGGAGAGTCCCATTTAACACAATCAATGTTGTGGAAAAATGATTCTGTGTGCCTTCTCTTTATTTAAGCAGAGAAAGGGTATAAAGTGTTCTTGGTCCTTTTTCGGTCCTTTCCTCATGAAAAAGCCACAGACATTTGAGCTAGGAAAGCTTACAGGGTCATCAGTTCACCCCCTTCCTGGGGCAGGGCCATTTCCTACAGAACATTCTTTCCAGTGCTAAGCTTCAATTATCTGTCTCTAGTTAATGGGAAAGAAATGATAATTAAGAGTAACACAAAGAAAGCCTCCATCAGTACTTTTCAACACGTCCGTTCCCAGCCAAATCTGAAGTTGTTTCTCAGGACTCATGCCAGTGCTATCCTGCATTCAGAGGATGATTTCAAGTTTCAGGCACAATAATAAAAGAGAAAAAACCCATATCAGGTAAGGGAAGAGTCTAGACAACTGCACCCACTGGTTACAGATATTCATCTCCTGCCCTCTGTCTCTACCATAAGCATACAGAGAAATATGAATAGGGAGACACACATTTCCCACCCAAAACAACCCAACTTCACATAAGGTACACATGCAGGACAAGACAATGGCAAGCAGCCCAGGCTGAACAATTGGGAGCTACGTTCTTCTGTGAGCTCTCGAAATATTCATAACATGGTCTGCAAGTTTCTGCTAGACACAAAAAGACAAGGAGATGCTTAACTTTGAGAAGAAAGGTTAAACTTGTCTGCAAGGGAAAAAAGCCTACAAGACAGTTCTACTTCAAAACTCTTCACCAGCACCTAGTTTTAAAACAGCTCAGTAGGCAAAATACAGGCATGTACATTCAAACAACTGCTTATAAATGAGACACAGAAGAAATCATTAGCATAAAACTCAGAAAACACAAACAAAACTTTTTAATCACCGGCTTAACTAAACAAGCTCTGAGCACATCCACGTGGGTCCAGCAGTCACCAAACTGGCTGCTGAGGTCTTACCACCAGCAAGGCTGCAGTTCTCCTCTACTCTAGGACAGTCTTGCCTCTTACAAACAGTCAGCCTGATACACAATCAGAGGCAGCCCTAGAGCTTTCTGCTGGCTCACTCCCATCCCCTGCAAGTTTGGCACAGCACAGCTACACACAGATGAGCAGAGCCACCCTGTGACTCATTAACAAGGCATGGACCCCAAACCCCACCATAGGCTTTGAGGAAGAATTGCTCAGGGAAGGAGGCAGACAGATGTCATACTCTTTGTCAGAAACCTAAAGACTTCCCCTCATTTCTCACATCAGGAGGGCATCGTAGTAAGACAAGAAGTTAAACCTGACCAGTCTTAGGAACCAGTAATGGAATTCACTTACATCCTTCCAGAACACCAACAGGAGGCCTTGGCATTACAGGAAGTCCTGGGGGGTAACTCAAGCTGAAATTCACTTTTACACACAGCAGTAGACATTACTGAAAGACATGTTTAGTGATATGTATGGGCCAAGAAAGGGTGAGAAGACACTGATGTCTCCTCTTATGCACAGATCACTTAAGATCTTCAAAATTTTCTGGATTTTTCTGCATCTACAAAAAAATTTATTTTTTTGGTGACTAAGAAGGAGAAAACTGGGACAATATCTACTCCACCTTAAGAAATACAAAGCCTGAAAAAATCTATAAAGAGAAACCAAGATTAGCTTCTGTTAACAATTCTAGAGGCTTTAAAAAAGAAAACTGAACTGAAGGGTCATACTTAATTAACATGTGATTATCAGTAGGATTAGAAACAGAGAACTCAAGTCCTATTCTGAAAACCTTGAGAGTTAGTGGACAGATTCCTACCAACTTCAGTAGTTTCTGAATTAATAAATGCCCAGGAACAAAATTCTGCTTCCTTTTGGAATGATAGATTTGCACACTGATTTTGGCCTAATGAGTGTCAGAGAGAACAATGTGGGACAAGGAGTTGCTCTCCCACAGGAGGAACAGAGTGCTAACACTGATACTGGTTTTCTCATCCTTTCAGACACTGCACTGGACTTGCATTGTTGAAACAGATTTTTCAAGTATATTATACCAAGTACAGCATGCATATGTAGATACAATTGCAATATGTAGATACAAATGTGTCTGCTACATTTCCCTAAGAATTTCATGTGCAAACAAGAGTCTGCATTTACACCCAAGAGTTATTCGCACATAGAACTATGTGTGTGCTTTTATCTCTATCATTCTAACCCAGACAGAAAAACTAATTTCAAGTAGGACTGGAAAAAACATACCAAGTAAGTTATTTAGACTTTGCTATTGTTGTTAAACTCAAGAAAACACCTCCCCTCCCAAAACTTCTTTGCTTTCAAGTGGGTTTGTCTCCATATCTAGCTCAAACTGCAGATGTAGCAATCCATATTTCATAATCATTATTTTTCTGCTAATTTTAAAAGCATTACTGCATCCTGACAACAGCAGCACAGCAAAGGAACAGATAAAGACTGCCCCAACTAGTTTCCAAAAATCATAAAAGTATTTCCATAAAAGAGCCCTTGATCTAAATTTGATATGTGACACATTGGTTGGTACAGAAAGGATTTTGAAAGACTCCATGCAAACGTTTTGTGTTAAGAAATCATTTGTGGATTTTTTAGGAGGTTTTGGTTTTATTTCTTAAAGTTACTGTCATTTTTACAACAATGGTTCAGAATCAACCCCGAAATGTCTAACATATGTCAAAACCCAGGAAGGTTGTCTTGGTTTTTTTTTTTAAAAGGAACAAGTGAAGTAAGATTCTATGATAACATTTGTGCTTTACAAGAGGTTTCACCTGACAGCATTGCCCTGAGCTCTTCTGAGTGGATACTGCACCATTCCCATTCCTCAGAACAGACATGGGCTTTGTGACACTCAGCCTGTGCATTACACTGAAGAAAATGGCTTTCAAATAGTCTAGAAATGGTATGTTATAGCTCCACAACTCAGTTTAATCAATTCTGCATGTGAATAGTGATACCTACAACCACACAAGTTACATATGGAAGCACTGGGACGATAATGGTCTCTCCACAGATCAGGTTAAAGCATTTAGGATATCCAGAACTGGGTTTTTGCCCCACTTGCAGAAAAACATTACTGAAAGAACCTCTAGTACCCCCTATACGTATCGCTGCTAAATGTCACATGGACATCTGAGACACAAATCAATTAAAAACATGCTTTACATATAAATCTGTAAACAACTTTCTACAACTACCATTGGAATGGTTATCATGAATATTCAGCACTTGTCCAACATTATATTACTGTAAGACCTGACTCTGCACCACAATTTTCCCCAAGAAGGAACTGATTCTTACTGGAAAGCATCAGATTACGCCGTCTCTAGGTTTTGCACAAGAACTCCCTCCAAAGCAGAGGACTCAATAAACAACAGTTGCTCCACGTTGCCCTACATAAATAAGCACGGGCAAATCAACTCAGCACTTGCAAAGGGATGGACCAAGAGAAGTAAGAAACCTGCTACCTGAGCTGTACCACGGTCAGTCACCATTTCGAAAGAAGCCTTGCCCTTGAGGACAAGTGAGAGCTTTAAGGTAGAGAAGAAATCAGGAATGGTGATTTCTTTAACCTTGTGTTACTCCCAAAGCTTTTTGATAATGCGCTCAAGGTGTCCAACTGAGCCTAAGTTATCTGAAAATTATAATGAAGTACATTTTATTGCCTTTGTGGTGAATAATAAAAACTATTGAAAACTGTGCCACTGATTGTGGAAACTGATGATTTTGT
The DNA here is from genome assembly GCF_003945725.1 of Corapipo altera. Taxonomy (NCBI): domain Eukaryota; kingdom Metazoa; phylum Chordata; class Aves; order Passeriformes; family Pipridae; genus Corapipo; species Corapipo altera. The sequence goes on from NW_020884877.1 coordinate 23,062,424, forward strand.
TTTTAACTTGCCAGTTTCAGGTCAAACCAGCATTTATGCTTCTCCCTTTTGGGAAAGGCTTGACTTTATGCTCACTTTGAAAAAAGGAAACCAGATAACAGAAATGCTCCGCACCATTATTCTGTACTGAAAGTCAGCATTATGCACCTTTTTAAAATATTCCTTGAAAATCCACTTCATGATAAAACACATAGAAACTTTTCTAAGGTTTCCTTTTAATTGGGTATAACAAACATGGCACAAGCGCTACCTCCCCAGCACTAGCTGTGAAGTATCGATCAATATAAAGACTTTATCTCTTTCAAGGTTTCTGTGTGCAAAGCCCTTAATGAAGTTCAGGGAATCATGACTGCTTTGATTGCCCAGACCCCATACATGAAGGGTCTGGGCAACCAAGGCATAACTGTGCACTGCATGAAGACCTGCACAGATTTCACTGGTATACAGACTCACAATACCTTTCCATAAGGAAGCACATTTCAGCAACATTTGCCAACTGGGATGCCACTACTTAAAACCAAAGGACTGACAGTCAACTCAACTTGTATTCTTGCCACTGGTACAGCCTACTCTATCTTGCACCTGGTTTGAGCTGCCTGGCTCCTAACCAAACCGCTGAGGAGAACCGAGGGCAAAGCAGATTGGGACTGCCAAGTCCACACAATGCTGGCTCTGGCTGAGGGGAAGGTGCAGAACTTTTACACTGTAGCTACAGAAAGCCATGATGGGAACCAGACTGCAGATTCAATGACAAGCTGAACCACACAAAAAACCACGGGGATTTTCTCTTAAAGACTTACTGGTGACCTGCAAAAAACCCCAAACAAACCACAAAAGCATGGGTGTAGGTAGCACTTCTGCTTTATATTCTGTTTCCTCCTGTATGTCCAGAGCAAGGGGATGTTTTTCTCTTCCCCCACCCTCTTAATTTTTTACATTTATGTCAAGATTATAAAACTTTGCCTTCCTTGTAATTCTTGACAAACTCTGCAATATTAGAGAGTTGGCAGAAGACCTTTCTCAGCCTTCATCATTCAGTGTAGGACACACTAAATCCTGAATAAAGGTTGTTTTCCCCTGAGCCATCTCAAAGGAAAACAAAGATGAAGAGTTTCAAACAGTGATTTACTCCTTCAAGTATTCTGGCTATTAGTGTACTGTGTTGTTATAATTCTCCCTGATCCTCACTGTCCAAAAAAACCAGAATCCTATAGCAAAAAGATATGAGATTCGGTATTTAACACTAAGGGGATGGCAAACTCCATTTTTGAAAGTTCATCTCAATCTTCCTTGTCTTAAGCAACTTGCTGGTTTCTATTACAGATTTTTACCAAATCCAATCTGCTTCTAATGTAACTGAATTGAAAACAATAACCAAATAAAAACCCCACCCTTTTGCTTTATGGCAATAAAGCATTCAATAAGCTAAAACTAAAGGTATTCCACAGGACAGCTGTTGTAACTTGCTTACACAAATATTATTACAGCTAAAGAGAGGATTGAGAACTGCATAGGGTATTTCATAAATTAACATCAAACCTTAAACATTTCAAAGCTAGGCCAGAAATAGAAAGGTTTGAGAACTGGGATGAAAGGAAGAAGATAAAAGGTTCAACAATTAACAAAACCAAAAAGCTCAGTATTATAACAACTCGGGATTTTCATCCAATTCATGACTGATTTAGAAATAGAGGTGTTTAGGCCAACTTCATATTCCTTATCACTGACAGATCACAAAGCACAAACACTTGCCCAAGATGCAGAGCCAGTTCACCTCTCAACACTAAGTATCATATTCAGAAATGGTACAGACCTTCCCCTCTAAATAATAAATCAATGCATCAATAGTAGTCAGGAAAATAATGTGTCACAACAATACAGTGGCACTTCTAAGACCACCACATCCAAATACAAGCAGCTATCGAGGATACAAGCACAGTCTCACAAGACAGTAATAGATCCCTCGAAAAGAGACTTGCATTGGAAGAAAAGGGGTTTGTTGGGGGATGTAGTTTCTTCATTCTATGTAGAAAACATTCTTGTTTTCAACTCTTGTCTACCTCAGAAAAAGTGATTTCCCAGTGATCTTTTTTTCCTTGAGAAAAAAGAAATAAAGAACAAGTTCTGACAATGAGCCAGAGGAACAGACTGGGATCCCTCCCAAACTAGCAGGCTCAGTGTTCTAGTAAAAAAAGCGCCTTTCCTCCAACTGTCTTCAGTGTAAGCCATCTCAGACAGTTAACAACAAAAAGAGAGCTCAGGTTTAAACAGGTTGACTAAATATTCCTTCCCTAGAGATCATTGTTTACTGTCCTCATTTTTCTGCCATGTGATCCTCTCATTCAATTCTCCCACTGCCCAGTCTCTTCCCGAAAGCATTTGGCAGTTGTGACCTGAGTTTTGGATGGAAAAACACAGCAAACCTTTACACATCAAGGAGCAAGAAATCACAAGCCTTGTGTTGGGGGTTTTTTGTTGGGTTTGGTTTTGCTTTGGTGGGTTTTTTTCAGTTTGGGCACAGGTCACCTTCAACCAAAAGCAGCGCTTTAAATACAGAAACCCACATACAACTCTGTGACCAGAAGTCATAAAAGCAGACTAGTGCTTATTAGCAGGGAGGAGCTCAAAGAGAAAGTGAAGAATACCCCATGGCATCAAAATGAGCAGGACAACCATGCAACACTTCATGCAGGTCACCAGTGAACATGGATGAGAACCAGATAACACTTTGAGAACAGAGACCAGGCAGGGCAGTACGACTGTGGACACACCTCGGTTACACAGAGAGACTGCTTACCCTCGGGTTTACTGGTAGTACCATCTTTAAGCAAATTAAAGAAAAATAAGGAGAGGGTTAATAGGGAAAAATCAGTAACATCAACAGAAGCGGGCACTATATATTAGCTCCACAAATATGCAAAAAAAAATTAATACAATTAAAGAAATGAAAGAAGTTTGACTGTGCAGCAAATCAAACCTGGATATATCTGAAGAAAACACTTGCAGGTTTTCCCTCCTGCAATAACCAACCTTTGCCAAACTCGATTTTCATTGCTTGCCTCACCATTTCTCTCATGAGAATGTGAAGATGATAAACATCCCTACAAGTTCAAAAGGAAGCAGGGTCCTTCAGGAGCAGCCATGTTTGCATCACTTAGAGTGAATTTGCTGCTTTTCTCCTACAGCCTAGTTTAAGAAAAAGACTAACTGTATTCAGTCTCTCAGCTTCAAGGATCAAGTTAGCTTTAAGTAGGTACTTCCCCCCTCTTCCATTCTTCCTCATGGCATGACTGTTTGAAGGCAGTTTAGCCACTGAAGCCAGTGCACAGCACGACTCAAAAATGTGCAAGCCCAAAAGCACAGGATCAACTTCATATTCTGTATTATGTTTCCACTGTGATGTATCTACATCTTGAACCACGTATGAACAATTTAAATCAGAATAAGAATTCAACTTCTGAATTGAATACAACCAACACGTCTAAGCCAAGGTAAAACATTTCAGATATGAAAGAGACCGGTCTCAAAAAGGAATCTATAGAAACCATCCCTACATAATTCACCAAGTATATTTTATCAGATTAAAGACCAAATGCCCTACACTAAGGACAAGAAACTTCTCAACTGACTCAGGAAGATAATCTATAGTTTAAATCAAGACCACAGATTCCTGACTTTTCTCCCTTCTGTAAAAGTAAGTTGATGACAAGTCTGGGATTACATTAGTATGAAATCAGCAGAATCAGAAACTAGCTCAGATGATCAGCTCTGCTCACAACAGAGTTGAAGCTCAGCAAATATGATGTCAATCACTGCCTTGCATTTCCTCCTCCGTTGACTTCTCCAATGGTATCTCCAGGAGAGAAAGATCCAATGCAAAGTGTGTTCTAAGAAACCCTGAGGTACCTGAAGGTGATATACAATGCTCTGAGAGAATAATGTGACACATGGCTATAATCCAAAGAGTTAGTATAAAGAACAGATACTTATATCCTGTCCGGTGGAACGGTAAGACCAACTTCCTCTTGCTTCTGTATCCCTCTCTTTTGTGAATCAGAAAGCGATCAAACTCACCTAAGATGTACTACTCAAAGCATAAAACAATTAATGGAAAACCAGTTTCAGGAAAGGAGGGAAGGAGAAGAAGGAAAAGAGACAGGGGACATGTCAAAAGGAATTGAGCAGTAAGTATTCTCCTCAGCAACGTCCCAGAACCATAATAAGTTCTGCTTTTCCCCAGAAAGAAGAGATGCAGACTATTATACAATTCAAAACCTATGAAGTTGCTTCAAGTCAGTTCTGTTGTCATTTTTTTTTCCTTAATCCCAAAGGGCAAGAGATCACACACTGATTGATCCTGGAGAGGTGGGAACTATCTTAAAGGTATGTTCTTCTAGTTAGAGTTTAATATTCCAGCAAAACTGTGAGGCACTTTCTTCTACTAAAGAAAGCTAACTGCCAGAGTAGAACACGTAGATTTACCTAGTGATGCGTATGACCCTGGGGGCAAGGCTGCAGCAGAACTGAAGGGGGTGGATGCTCCAGAAGACGTCACTTTTGACTTGGCACTAGCTGCTGCATTCACATCGACGTCACTGCGGGATCGCTGCAGAGATCCTGGTGTTGACACAGATTTTGTACTTACTGTAGATGCTGCAGATGGGAGTGGGAGATCCAGAATAAAGAAGATTAATTTTTTGAGCTGTGTGCTTCAAAGAGCCTGACAAGCAGTTTAAAGTACTATTTTTAACGCTCCCTGCTGGTACTGAAATACCTCAACTAAGAATGCTTTATCAGGGCAGTGAGGGCTTCCCCACACTGCATGCAAAGATATTTCATCAATGCTGACCTGATGCTACCTCTAAGAACTTTATCAGACACAAGCCTAAATGGTAAGATCAAAAAGGCTGTCAGGCCAGTAAAAAGAAATTTCTAACAGAATCTAGATGGGAAAGTTCAACCACAATACCCATCACTGGCTTGTGAGTTGCTGGCCGAAACAGACCTTCAGGTCCTTCAGTTCAGGTTCTAATAACTTCCTTCACAACACCTCATCTTCTCAAGAGGATCGTTGTTTCCATCACTTGTTGATGTTCACCCACTTAAGCATGAAGCTTGACTACTCAGCTGCAAGCAAACATGCATTTGTGTGCACAGTCAAGTAGGTTACACAACAATACCTCCTTGAATCAAAGGTCTCAGTAGGGTGTAGTGTATAGACAAACCAGCCAGAACCTGATCTTGGTCAGGTGTAGAAGGCAGCTAATCTTTTACCAACAAAGTCTTGACTATTATATTTTATATTAAAATGTAGTATTTAGATTATTGTGTGCATTTACTTAGGACAGAAAAGCTGTACCTAAATATTCCATCTGACAGTAAAAATAGATTAGAAACGAGATGGAATTTAACAATGTAGGACTTGTGTGCAGACACCTTCAGTAAGCACTGAAACAACAGAGAATAAATGACAGAAAATTGTTAAACTGAAGGTACCACTAGACTATGTAGCTGTATATCTTAGCATCAGCAGCAGTTTATTTGAGTTATTACACAGCTAAACATACCTTGGCTACAATTTTCAAGGCTTTTTAGGCTTCCCTTCAGGTGTAAGCAATTACAGATTTACTAACATCCTTTAAAAGCATCATTTTATCAGCAGCTGATGCACAAAATATGGTGTAAAACCCAAAACTATTTAAAATTTTTACATGCTAAGCTGCCATTTTAGGGAGCATTAAACAGTGATCAAAATTTTTCTTTGCTTATCACAATGTCTGATATTCTCATTCTAATCCATCACACTTCATCAGCAACATCCAAGCACATTTTACAGCTCCTGTTCTCACCTCTAGATGTAGTACTTCCAGTAGGACTTCTTTTGGCAGACAGTGGACGGCTGGAAGTTAATATAAATATTTATTAAAACAAAAGTACTATTTCTTAGTCATCAGAAGCAATGCTCCTCTGTTCCCTCAGTACACAACTAAGTTAATAAGAAGTTATTTATATACAGAAAGAGATTAAAAAAGTTTGTTCAAGAATAAATACAGCACCACCATGACATTGGTTATAAAAGCATTATGAAATAAATTCATATTCATATTGTTTATGTAAGAAGAGATTTTAAGAACTTTTTGTAGCTTTAAAAAGTTAAACCAATAAATTTTTTTATATCATATTACACATAAATCACAGACATTTGGAGTCTAAGTTAACTGTATCTCTAAGACTAGCTAAAATACATTCAACAGAAGAGTTAAATATTGACTTTGCAGTTACAACTCCAATTTAGTTTAGTCATTTCTTGCCTCTTGTATGGATAGAAGCAGACTTATACCTCTAGGATTAATGCAAAACGCAGAACCTAAATCCAGGTACTATTTTAAGCACACCTGAAGGGAATGACTAACAGTATCTGCTGAGCACAAACAGCTTCCTAGAAAATTATTTATGGAGTCAAGATAATGATTATATTTTTAAAGCCAGTAAGCAGTTTTGCTGGCTTTTTATTTTCATGTAATGTTAGCTAAAAAAAATTATATAATATATTTTGGAGTAACCAAGCGTAGAGTCCAAATGATGACCAGACGAGACAAAGCTATGAGATGGTTCCCTCCAATTCAGTGGAGCTCTCTGTCTGCAGTTGTTTAAATCAAGAGGCAGTGAATGACACAAAGACCTACTTGAGACTCTCCTGGGAGCTGGAGGAGGAGCGATCTGACTGTGGCAAGGACACGATGCTGTCAGAGTTCTTCAAATGTGACTGCAGGGCCTTCTGGTAGGAAGACTCCAAGGTGTGGTACAAATGCTCTGCCTCTCGGCTGAAGTGACTGTGGAAACCCCAGTAACACCTGGAAACAAAGCACGATACTGTGAGTAAGCCCTTGACATGTTTTAGGGGGCAGTGGAGCAAAGGTACAGTCAGAGCCCTTTTCACTATTGCCATCAGTGGGCTCATTAGCCCAGGCATTTCAACCATCTACTGCCCTGTGACACATTTAAGACATTTCCCTTTTTTCAACCCATTGTATCGCTCAAGCAGCCACACGGAAGACAAACCAAATGAAAGAACCACCTGGTGCATTCATTATAAAAACACAAGTAGCCAACAAATCTTTATTATGGAAGGAACCCTCATCCCTCCAGCTGTCTACTGTACACAGGAGATTGCAGACCCACTACACTGATATTAGTTTGGGACTGGGTGTTCAAGAGCTACTTCAAGAACAGACCAAAGGCAGAACACACATGCATGGGCCTTAATCAGGAAAGTACCAGGTGTTTTATTCCTTAATTTTAACAGTCCTCCTAGAATGCTGCAGAGACATATCTCTGTACTGAGTTGAGGCTGTTGACTGTTTTTGGGAAGTAACAACAAGGAAGAGAAAAGAGGTGCTCCCATGAACTTCAAATTAGTGCCATGCTAAAAATAAAAGAGCATTTTAAGATAAGGGAAGAATTCCTCTATAGTCCAAATCTCCTGGTTGATAGCCAAACACCATTCACTCTCAGTACAAAGGAGATGAAGACTCTCAGTACTTTTCAGGGGGCAACTAATGGGCAGTTTAAGAGTACAATCATTAGCTCAAATGAATCAAGAATTGTTTGTGTGTGACAGTCAGTCCTCAGAGAGGCCACATACTAGAAGAAAACAAATCACTAGAAGAAAACAAATTTCTGTCTTACAATCAGCCACACTGCTATTTAATAAACATGGGAAGAGAGAATTAAGCATGCTCTCTGAAGTCTCATGCCATTCTCCTTGCTGTCTATTCAGATTAACTAGTCACCTGTTGTGAAGTCTCAGTGACTACTGTAATTTTCAGTGATGGACACACTGCCTTTTCAAAAGGATCTAAGCAGTCCTAGTGTGAAACACCTCTGCTTATAACAGAGCATTTAGATTGATGAAATTTATTGTTCATTGATTTCATGTTTTACAGCAGCCTCTTTCTGAAGAAAAATGTTCCTGTAGTGTTCTGTTCAGAAGAGCATGATCCTGGTATATCAGCATACTACTATAAGCATAACCTCACTAATGGAAATGCATAAGACCTTCAACAGAAGAAAATTAATTGCAAATATTAAAATTTCCTATAGATAAACACAAAGATATTGTTTCAGTGTCAAAAAATATTACCTTAATTTAGGGTACCATTCAGCAGTGTATAAGCACAAGGACTTTTATTTCAACAGTAGCAAATAACAATAGAATAGACTATTTCAATTGGATGGGACCTACATGGAACATCTTGTTCAGTTGCCTGGCCAATTCAGAGCTGATCAAAAGTTAAAGTCTGCTGTTAAGGGCACTGTCCAAATGCCCCTTAAATTCTGACAGGCTCAGGGCATTGACCACCTCTTTAGGAAGCCTGTTTCAAGGTTTGACCACCCTCTCGGTAGAGAAATGTTTCGTAATGTCCAGTCAGAACCTCCCCTGGCAGAGTTCTAAAGCATTTCCACATGTCCTATCATACTGTGCTTGATGTACCCCAAGCTGGGGTTTGCCTTCCTGGCTGACTTCTAATCAGTTGCTGTCTGCCAGCAGCCCCAGATCCCTTTCTGCAGGACTGCTCACCCAATTTACACTTCTGCCCAGCATTACTGTCTTGTATACAGTCCAAGAAAGAAAAAATGTATTAGTGATAGTTTATTTATGTATAATATGCTTGTGTACTAAACAGAAATCTCAGTTTGTTACAAGTAACTCAAACTTCAAAAAGAAGGATGAGGTTACTAGTTCTCAACTCTAGACTGTTAAACAAGGTAAGTAAGTACTTTACGTGCTCAGATAGAAAAAAAAATATTACAAGAACAAAGTGAAATAAGCACCATTACAAGATGCAATACACGTAACTCAACCCCGTGTGATCGCCAGCTATGGCATCTCCTGCTGAAACACACACTCCCAAGCCAAGGGAAAAGTTACCACCAATTGAAGTCAGAAGACTTGCTTGGACTTGTGTCCTCAAGCATGCAATACCACTGGTTAACCACACAATAAGGGCAAAGAAGAGGAGGAAAATCAGACACCTTCCACTTACTTTCTTGCCTCTATCCTGGCTTCAGAGTCTGCATCATGAATTCCCTTCTTTATTGTTTCAGCTAACACTGATATATGTCTGAAATAAGAAAGAAAACATTATCCAGCAGTTCAGAAAGATAAGCAACACTTATAAACAAATGACTGATTTCATTTTGCCTTGGTCTCTAAAAACAAACAGTTCATCACATCCTCCCATTTTGATGTAAGATCCTTTGTAATCTTTATTTATTTACTCTAACAAGACATTTTTATTTCGCCCACACTGCTGTCTAGGAAATGGCAAGCAGCATTCTTCATAGATCTTTACTTAGCTATTCAAACTGCCTGGTTCAAAACTCTCTCTTACGCTTTAAATAGTCTTGCACAGTCTAGGGCTAAGGAAATTGTGTCCCAGTCTCTTCTCCCACAATTACTTTAACTGTTCATTAGTCTGAAGTAAGGTAGAAGCCTCAAAAGCTCCTGATGAAACGTGTAGTAGCCTTCACCTCACTTCAGAGTGCAAAAGGAAGAAAAAGTTTGTTAAAAAAAATAACTGAATTCAGGGATTTGCTCAGCCAGGTTTTCCAAGGCTGGTATAGGAGACACACTCACCAAACTCTGATTGACAGAATTAGAGGTACAAATGGTGTGTGTGCACATAAGTACGTGCTTTTTTTGGTAGCCAAAAAATCTCTACTAGAGTTACCTGATACAGTCTTAATCTCCTAGATTATCCTTTCTCCAGAATTAACCTCCTCAGATATAGGTAGGAGAGAACTAACCCACTTGTATTCAGAACTTACCTTTCTAGGGAGTGTGTTTGCCACTCCTGCAACAGCAAGTCTAAAAATTCGTAACAGCGCCTGAGAGAAGAGAAAGAAATGCCAAGTTAAATAAATCTGGACATTCTGGCTTTGCCATCCCTGACTCTGAACAACAGATATCTTTTGTTAGGAAGCTTTTTGGGACATCAAAATTCAGTATAGACCCCAATAAAAACATCAACATCTCTAAAAACACCATTAATAAACAGTCTGAAGTATGAACTGCAGGCAGCTCACTATAGAGAAGTCTGTAGAGAGGCCTTGACATAAAACAATCCAGGAAGCCCCTTTTTCCTTAAACAGGATAGGAGGCCAGAAGATTCATGCTGATACTTTGAACCTGTTAGTTCAAGCTTCACACAGAAATTTCACCATTAGCTTTGTGTGGGGACACTTTCCAACTTTAATCTCCCTTCCTCACTTCATGAAACTAAGGCACAAGTGCGCTGAAATGACTTCAAGGTTTGCCACCAAATGCAGCAACAACAAAGCCCTTCCTTGTGTCTAACTAGAACAGAACTAGTTCATCTATGTGGACGAGGTAAGAGTCTCCCAGCGAGGTAGTGGACTGAAGTGCTTAGATTTTAAGTGCAGAGAGGACCATTAGCACATCCAGTCCAACTTCCCTTCCAGATGATGCTATCACAGAAGACTACTACTGCTACTGGCTCAAAGAAAACACATAACAGCTAAGAGTGGGGAATAGGAATGTGTCCATAAAAAAGCCAAAATAACGTGATGTTACAACAACACGTAAGCATAAAGACTAGCTTAAAAAACATTTCTCTTTGAGGAAAAATGCCTTTTCCTCTCTGCAGTGTTGCAGTTTATACAGGACAGCTGACTTTGAATTTGAACCCAAGTCATGGGGGAGAGTGAGGTTCATGTTATAATAAGAGAGTGTCTGTATAAACCATTTTCACAAATAACAGCAAAAACATTTGCATTATCAGAAAGCACATATAAACCCATTTACTGGTAAAACCCAGTAAATTCAAACTAAATTCTCACCTTCTAACTGCAACAGACTTGGAGGTACAATTACTGGTTATGATGGGTATTAACCGAGGGATGTGCGTATGCTGGAAGAGAACAACAGAAACAGGAAGAAATCTTTACATCACAGTTCTACAGAACGAAAGACCACCTCCTTCAGCCACCTGAGTCCAGTATTCAGATACTTCTTGCAGTTCAATTCTTAAAAGCAGAACTGCTAAATAAAGCAACACTAACAAATATGGATAGATTTTTATTATTAAAGATATATTTTATCTGCTAAAATATATTTAACAGATACTTTATTATCTTCTATAGTGACAGGCTCCAGTGAGTCAAGGAGCTAAAGATACTGCAGCAGAATCTAAACTGCCAGTGGTGACAACTTGAGAGACATCAGGCTACCTACAGATTACCCAATAAATCACTAAGCAGAAGCCACTGCTGTGAACTAATTGTTTTATGAAACCTGAACTGTCTGTGAGGTATTGTAGAGAATAATTAAGAGGATGAGACTATGCTGCAAGGCAGGTTTAAAACCCTCTCAAAGAAAAAAGTTTGCTCAGTTCTTAGAGGGATCAAAATATCTTGCTCTGCAAAAGGAAACATTTTTCCTACTATTTTGGCAGAGCTTAACGAATAAGGCTGCACAACATTCGAGACAGCCAAGCCCAGCACAATCAGAAAAGTAGATTAGGCATTTAATCTAATTTTCATTGCAGCAGCATTCATATTTCATCAGAAACATTGCAGTATTTGGAAATTGTAATATTGTTCCCTTTTGATGTATACTTACTCGAATGATTAATCTAACTGCTACAACACCAGAAGTGGCCATGACTTTGGCACTATTCGGAATTAGATTAAAAATTGTTGGCATGATGGCTTCTGCCCCATGGTCAAACTTGTTTCCCAGAACTGATGACAAATGTCTGAAAAACAGAATGAAGTCATGGCGATAAGTGAGCCGAAGATCAAGCAAGTCAGACTTCGACAGAACATCTGACATAAGCACATCTGACATCTCAATCTTTGCAACTGTCAGCTCTTCTCCGACTCCAAAGGACAGAGTTCCTTTGCTTTCATTTCAAACTTGTGCTCTACATTCACCTGAACCCTGAGAAACAGTAAGATCATCATAAAATAAAGTAGTAACTAGCACAGTTAAAAATTTATTATCAAACAAATGGGATCATGGTGATAGAATATTTTATTCAGTTAGTTTATATTATAACTGAAACTCCCTATTTTGCCTTAATATGCACAAATTTTTAAAAAAAATGTTAGAAACACTAGAGCACCCTGTTTCTTGAAATATTTCAAAGGATAGACCAACAAAAATAAAAACTAGCTCAATCTGAACTGGAACAAAACATACACATTTTCAGCTTTATTGTTCAATCCTTCCCTATCATGCATGAAGGCACAGCCTGATCACTAATTCTGCATATCTGTAATCGGCAATGTTTAATACTGAGGAACACAGTTTGGCAGAATTACAATTAGTGGCCTAAATGGATGTGGTGAAACAACTGTAGCAAAATCATTTTCTACCTCTAACAATGTAGAACTAGCAGCAGGAGTTGCATCCTAATTGTGTTTTGACCAGTGTCTGTTCCTTTTTTCTATATCACATTTCAAGCACATACAGAAAGTAAACTTACCCCAACGTGATACAAGCCTCTCGTACTACTTGAGACCGCAGATCTTTAGCAGATAATTTAAATGCTCCATCCAAAAGCCTTAAGTGTTGGAAGAAGTTATCATATTCTGCAGCTCCAGCCAAAAGTAAGGAGCGGATCTTTTTCAACTATTAGGAGCATAAAAGAAATCAGTGACTGTTAATGAGTGATAAATATAAGAACAATTATGTTCTGGGTCAATATCTGGTTTCCAGGGTCCTTGTACACTACTCCTGAACATGCATTGAGGAACTTGATTCTTGATGTCCAAGAAATTTTATTATTTTGTATCTTATATTCAACTCATAGGTTAAAATACTAAGTAATATAATATAAACACATTAACTTACAGAAATCCAGAAGTGTTGCATACAGCTACTCAAACTGTATTATCAATAACACAAATATTAGTTTTTAAACCAAAAGATTTCTTAAATATTCCCCCCTGTTACACCATTTACAACAGCTTCTAAAACAGGTCACCTCATAACTGACTCATATATTTAAAAGATATCTAGACCTAAAGGGCATGGCTCACACCCAGGTCTGAGTAATACTGACTTATATCTATAATGTGCCCATTGACTTCATTAAAACAATTATCTGGTTCTAATAGAAGTGGAGCCCTGACCCCGAAAAATGGGAAATTTTCTATTAATATTACAGGGATGACCATCTCATCCTACAGACATTTCTCTGGACACCTTCACAGGCCCTCCTGTACACCACTGCACCCGCACATTGCCTCGATGCAAGTTCGCTCTCACTCAGTACAGAAATAAAATTAAACAAAAGTAAGCTGAATCAGCACAGTCTGCCACTCAGATCTGTAATACAAGATTTGACAGAAGTCACTACACCACTGATGAAAGTCTACTGTGTACACAAGACCATGCATCTATTCATATTATGAAAACACAGCTCACCTCAGTAAATAAAACTCAGTCTTGACATGCAAATAACATCCAATTTTCCACTTCCACATTTCCCACAGTCATAATTATTTATTCAAAACCTAAGTGTGTAAATTTTTTCTGAATTATTTCACACCTCCTTTTGCAGAAGTATAAATAAGTTCTCTGCAATCAAAGTCATTTTCTGCCTTATGAGGTAAGTTTTAAGATATTCTGAGTATGACTTTTGACATTTTGATTGTAGCATCTGCTAGCAAATTTCTAGCTTTACATCTGGATTTGCTACATGACTTCCAGTTTAACCTGATCCTGCCTCAACAGATTCTTGTATATCAAATAGCATTCTCCCTCACAGATGTGGTTTAAATTCAGTCTCATAAGGAAATGTTTCCCCCCAGTCTGGGGGAATATAACAGGTATTCATCACTAAAACTACATTATGGTCTTAGCCTGAGGTTATCCCAGTCCCTTATTCATGAGATTAAGATCAGTGTAGAAAAACCTTCTATTAAGAGATCATATTTAAGTTCACTACTTACCGCGGAAACTCTCTGTTCCCAGTCGTGCTTATCATCTGATAGTATCTCTCTGATTTTGTTTATGGATTCCTCAAGATCCCGGCTGGAATAAATCTACAAATTGAAATACAGAGCAGCACCATAATGCAAGATTTATTCCAGAAAATCAGATCACTTCCCAACAACATTCTTATGTCCTTCGCTCCTCAATGCTTAAACATCATGTGCTACAACTGGCTTTGCATAATGCACAGAGTTTACACTCACTGCCTGCAATCAAAAGTTACAAAATTATCACAAGACGATTAAAGGTTCACCTTTTATTATTTTACTACAATTACACAATTTAAAGCAGCATTCCTGCAGCTACCAGTGGTTCTATTTGTCAAGACCTACAAAAGATCATGAGTGGACACATGTGCAGTTCAGCCGTCCCAAACACAAAGCTCTGGTGAAGGAGAGGGGATATGTGATGCATCTCACCTATCCAGCTAAATCAGCAAACATGCACCGCCCAGTTGTTACACTCACACAGCACCAATCCCTGAGACACAGGTCACCTTTTGCTTTCAGTTCCCAGAGGGTACAGATGAGATGGAGAGTGGCTCCTGCTGATTTAAGTCTTCATTTGACCAGATTGCACTGTGCAGAGTGCACATCCAGTTCCAGCCCAATATCCAGTCCTGTGACACCTCTATCACATCACTCCCACCACCATTCCCTCTGCTTCTGAGGATTTCACAGGAACTACCAGCAGATACCATCACTTAAAACTTGCTTCCCTTCAACTTCTAACTTGCTTCCCCTTTAAAGAAGATTTGTTAACATCACAATGAATCACAATTTGCCGATGATTAGCATGAGATCCTCTATCCATCTTCTGCTTTTTAGTACAGTGTGGTTTAACATGTAATTCTACTTACCTGAACCGTTGGGACATCTTCAAATGCCTTAATGAAGTCTTCTTCATCCACAGCACCTGCTCCCTCTTTGGCTGCTGACACACAAATTAAAAAGCCTTTTCAATCTTCTTATCAACAAGAGAATCAATTAAGAAACCACCAGCTATCAAGGCACTTAATCAGGAGAAAGTTCACTATCCATGCAGCCTCAGAGTGCTGCAGATGTAATGAAAGCAGAGACAGGGAAATTCAATGCCAGGCACAGGCCAGACATTCATGGCATCCTTCTACTCATAGGCACAGAGGGCACATTAGGGACGTCATTACAGTAATCACTCAACAGTTAGGGGACACAGTCTGAAAGATGAAAGGGAATACTTATTTTAATTCTATGGGAGATTTTATTTTAAAGATTTAATCCCATCTATAATAGATGA
This sequence comes from Corapipo altera, assembly GCF_003945725.1. NCBI lineage: Eukaryota > Metazoa > Chordata > Aves > Passeriformes > Pipridae > Corapipo > Corapipo altera. Next base: position 23,077,725 of record NW_020884877.1, read on the forward strand.
AGGTGGAGATCTGACAGGTGCACAAACAGACGAATTATAAGGAAGATAAATAGTCTCTGGAATACTAATCAGATTAGAGACTGTCTGAGATAGGGAATTTTCTCCATTTCTCTAAGCCACATGTAGAATTATAGTCACATGTAGAATTATTGCTCACAGTTTTCTTTCTATGCCTTCATTACCAGCAATGCCCAAAGGTCTTACAAGCAAGCCAGTGTGTCAGTTTTAGGCTGCAAGGGCTAAAGTTTAGCATGTAGCCGTAAGCAGCCTGCCTCAGATCAGTTAGAGTTGCAGCTATAAAGGTTTAAAGAATACTGCAACAATGACATGATTTACTCACAGCCCTCAGTGCACAACTACATACGTCCAACCTTTCAAAAATGCAAAATACATTATAGGGGTTCATCCGACCCGACTTTGGCTGTGGCACACAGAGAACACATGTCATGATTTCACAGGGAAAAACTTGTTACTGGATTCTGGGGGCCAGTCTGGAAGTCCTTGCAATAACCTCAGTATGAACACTATAAATACTTCACATCAATGTCAAGCTATTCACTTACTAGAAGACTTGGTGCCCAGAGGTGCAGACCCAAGTCTGCGGGTAGTCCCCATCCCAACTCTGCGTGAGTTTGCAGGGGCCTTGGAAGATGTAGAGGAGCTGGCTGAGGAAGGTCTGTTCCCATCCACGGAGTCTTCATCATCAAAAATTTTATCTGCCAAAGAAAACCACACTCAGCTGTACAGCCAGTGAAGCAAAGAACATGCCTATGATTTAGCAAACATGTTGCATGTTCCAGTCTGCTCTGCCAGCCCTCATCTCAGCAGTGTCCTCATCCTAGAAATCCAGTTATTCACCCAAGCTCACTCAGCCACTGAACTCAATCCTTTGCTATTGCAGCCACTATGTTAGAAACCCTTTCAATGAATGCATTCAGATAAAAAGAGCAAACTTCAAATCTACAGCAGAAAGACACAAGCCACAGATAACACTTGGGGTGTATAAAGTCTGCACCTCTCATGTTGATGCCTCCAACAGCTATTTTGCCATGGACTGTAGTGAAACCAAGACCATGAGCAAGTCCAAGATCCAGGTGTGGAAGAGATGAGGCAGCAGAGGCTGCCCGGTGACATCTGCCAACTGCCTGCACCAGACTGAGGATAAATAGGGTAACCCAGGAAAGTTCACATGGCAATATCCATGCTCTTGATAGACCCAGACCATTAATCACAGACCCATCCAGAGTTATAAATCCCCTTTAACTCTTTAAATTATCACTAGATATTCTTTACAAGGAAACAGAAAAAGTTACCTCAAATTTATAAAAACATGGATAAAAGGTGCATTAAAACTTAAAGAGCATTCTGTGTACATCCAGCTTCAGCCTCTACCACCAAACACGAACATAAATGAACTTAAAATGAACTACAGTCACTTTGATTCTCACTGAAGGTCACTTCAATTCCAAAGGAGTGCTTATATTGCAGTTTTACACAGATTATCTAATTCACTTGAAAAGCCAGCCTTAGGTTGAAAGGTGACAAAGCATTTGGGCAGCTGATGTAGATGGAACACATAATTATTGAGGTCAGAAAGCCAGCTCAGTCCCCATCACTTACCTTCTCCACACTAACACTTCATTCAAGATTTGAGACTTGCTTCATGTCTATCCCTCTCCAATAACCCAAGGCACACACCCACTCTCCACAGGTTTAGGAACATTTCCTTCACAATTTTCCCTTGGCAAAAAGTCAAGCAGGTGCTTTAATCCATCCCTGCTCAGGAAAGCACCTGGGAACATCTAGTAACAAATGCAGGCTCCTAGTTAGACACTAATGAGTGAAATTCAATACAGGTTGAGCTTTCTGAAAGTAAAAAATTAACTTGATAACAGTATAGGCATATTAAAGGGGTAGCAAAATAAAAGAAAGAAAAGCCTGTGTTGTTCTCAGCCCAATCACCTTCAGTCTTCCCTGCCCTAAGTGGCATTGGTTTATTAGGATCTGGACACAGGAGCACCATTACAGAGCATCTAAAAACCTAATCACCCTATTTTCAATATGTCCTGTGCACATGATGCCATAATCCAACCACAGCACAACACAGAAATGGCAGGTACACAGAAGCACTCAAAAAGTTAAAAGAGGTGGCCAAGGACATCACTCCCCTTAATTCTGATGTTCAAGATGTCTTGAAATACAGGAAAGGGCTAAAAAAAAAAGCAACATCTAAAGGACAGGGGTAACATAATAACAGGTACTTGTACTGTTGTTCAGGCAAAAATGAACACATGAAGTCAAAGAAATTTCAGGTCACACTGTTAAGGAGAAGAATATAAGCCATAATTAGGATGTAGGCCCTCTCTTTACACAGTGCCTGGAGGCAGCCATGGAGACCGTGCTAGCTCCCTATTGACACCAGTCATGTGCTGACACATGTAATTCAAAAATAATTTGAAAAGAGCTCAGGGAACAATCATGAGAATGATTAAAGGATTAGAAAATATGTTTTTAATTCAATTAAATGAAAATTCACTGCAGGAGTTTGTTTAGCCTAGCCAGATTCTTAATAAGTTGTTTGATTATATTCTGTGTTAACACAACAACTCAAGATTTATTAACACAGTTTTCCAATGTGATTTATTAATATTGTTTCTCACTTAATAGAAAAATATACAAGGCCACTGGCTGAAGGTTAAAACCAAATTAAATTCTCAACTGCCTTTTTCCACTCTCTTCTCTTCCTCCCCCCCCCCCCCAATTTTTTGCAGTCAGGACTAACCCTCTGCGAGGTTAGGAGGTGTGTCACCCAGTGAATTCTACCACAGGCAGTTCTTAAAAAGCAAAATTGAATTTTTGTTTCATAAAGACACAGTGTAGTTCAAACAGGAATATTTCAAAAACATTATTTGGTGAGAGTTGCACCAAGGTCAGGGCAGATCAAAATAGACTTTAAAACATGTAATCTCTGAAGCCTTTCAGAAGGGGTTTAAGTGATTCAGAGAGACTTCCACAGACGTTCAATTCAAAAACTTCTAAGCAAAACTTGTCCCAATTGCACTTATTTCAAAAGCTCCTATATAGATATTAAGCAAATTATTATTTGCCACATATGTATTACCAGCCAAGAGAAAGTTGGTCATATTCAAAACAAAAGATACTTTACTAGTTCATAGTCACTTTCATTGGGTAATAAAATTCTCCATATCTGCATTTCAGGCTATCTAGATGCAGCCTTAGTTAACTCACTTCCTCTTCTATCTGCATTTTTAAAGCCTCGCCCCTCTGAAAGGAGAGGAGGGTGTGGTTTACTATTTCATATAGTAAACAAAAAATAAAAACATCCAGATATTAAAAGCATCACACTCCTGTAGCACTTTAGCAATTAAATAAACTATGATTTTCACCTAAAACAGGCTTTTCTGAGCATTAGCAAAAATATAACATTCCAAAAATCCAACCAGCCCACCCACAGTTCTGGGGATGTCTGGATTACAATCACATCTTCCTGTTCATTAACTCTACAAACTAAGCATTACATATTTATCAAACCAAAATATCCCTTCAGCAACCCAACAGTATTTTCTCATCCAAGCAGTGCAGAATGACAGCACCACATTCAGAACTGCACATCAAGTCTGCCAGCAGCACGTGTGCAGGACAGAAAGAGAAACAAAGAACAGAACGAAACCTGAACACAGGAGTACAGAGAAGAACAGAAAAACAAGCTACTATACAATATTGTTAAAAAGCCCTTTTTTTGCCACCCATTGATTCCTGTTCATAATAATCACTTGAGCTAGGATCATATTTTTCAGCGTATCTGCAAATGGTAAATTCAGCCTGGGTGTAACTCTCAGGGCACCAGCTGAGGTGCACTGAAGCAGAATCAGTGCCTAATTCTAACATTAATAACCACTGATGCTCTCCCATCCCAAGACACTTCCAGTGCTCATTTAAAAGGACCTTATAGTACTCTGTCAGAGACATGCCCTTATAAAAAAGGCCTTTGTCTGCTCGCCACTCTGCTGCCTCAGAGAAAGAGAGAAGACAATCCGCTTTACATTTTTAATTCCTTTACATTATTTAAGAAGAAGAAAAAAAAATTGCTTACAAGTACATATCCTTCTGCAAATAAGCTTCCTCAACATTCCTTCATATTTTCCATAGCGTGCCCAGATGTAAGAGTGCTTCACAGAGCGCTGTGGCTTTCAGTCCAGAACATAATCAATCATTGCCCCTTGTATTCATTAAGCATGCTGTCTTCCCACGTGGATTTAAACAGCCATGGCCTCTGTCCTCTCGCTACAACTGCAGCTCTGCAAGATTCTCAGCAACACCCATTTCAGTAGAGGAAACTTCAGTTCACTTCTAGGAAGGAAATTTCCTTCTAGCGAGGGGAACCCGGGACAAATAATCCAGGATGAAGACGAGCTGAGTCTGCCTGGCTCGGCTGGCTTGCACTGGGATCCAGCCTGACTTTATCCCCTGGGAAGCGCTAACAGGAGCATCTCAACAGCTGTCATCATTTGTCCATGACGAATAAATTTAGTCATTATTCATTTTAAAATGTAACCCCTTCAGGTCTGGGGAAGGTTTAAAATGCTGAGAGGAAGCTGCCCTAGCTGTTCAGGAACCATGGTAAACAACGGCCAGCATTTCCCCTGTCTGAAGCATCAGCCTGGGACCTCTGAAAGGGAAGTAACTGAATCTCAAATTTCCTTTCCAACGGAATGAGATGTTTTTCCAGCTTTTAAAAACTTTAGGATGTCAGATTCAAATCTTTTACTTATTTGCCCGTAAGCTTTAAGGAAGACAACCACTCTGTAATGATGGCAGACTGGGAAAAGTGTCTGTTTCTAATGAAGATGCCCCACTATAGTCTTCAGATTCGACTGTAAGGGACTAAACTTGTCCTGGGCCCATTGTGCTCATTTATCATATGCTCCACCTCCAAGCATCAGTGCAGCTAAAACAGGCAAGATGGATACAGCTTGCAAGTATCATCTGCATCTCTTAGAAGACTCTCCCTTTCAGGTGCAGATGAAGGTGGATGGCACCAGGGACACCTGCCTTACCACCCTCCCCATGGTATCCTGCACAGGAGCAGTCACACAACTGCTAAAGCTGATCCCCGCTTCCGCACATCCAAATCCCATGCTCAACCCCTACTAGGTGGCCAAAGCCCACGTCCCTGAAGATCTGTGAACCTTCTAAAAGCCAAGAACACAAGCTGGCAAACCCACCAATGCCAAAGAAAACAGTGTATGTTCCTCTTCCTACTTTCTGCTAGGCCACATGCATTGGTCCACATTTTTGAGACAAGACACTCCTTGGACATCTCAGCTCATGCCCTGCCCCCAGGGCAGTGTCTGGCACCTCCATCTCCAGCTAAGTCTCCCATAGGACATGAGGCACAGTTCACTCCTCTCTGTGGGCATCCCATCAGCCTCCAAGGGAGACAACCTCAGCCAAGGTTACATGTCTCTTCCCACTTGCACACACAAAACCCATGCACAGCTTAGCTGCAAGCCTGTCCAACTCCAACAAAAGTATTGTAGAGGTTTCTCTAGAAAAATGAGTTTATGAACCTGCTAAAGATAAAGGAACATATGTATGCTCCTCAGCAGGATTAAATGCTTAAAAACAAAGAAGTTGCAGCTACAAGCAGAAGTACATGGGCACAGCACGTCATTAGGGTTTCCCGCTTGCCCATCTCCCACAGTTTCACACCTGCTCTCTCCTAGCCCCAGACACAGCCCCTCCTTTCCCACCCTCCACACCAGGCAATGTTTTGAGCCTCTTAAATGCCGACCGCTCAGTGACCCTGGTCAGCCCACCCAGTGCCATCCACCAACTCTCTCCTCCCCTCAGGTCCAGGTCTCCCCAGCCACAAGCTCCAGTCCCAGTCCACCCCTGCTGCTGCGTTCTGGCACTATTTGCTGAACCATCTCGTCCTTCACACCTGGCTTTGAAGTGGATTCCCAAAAACCGAACCTCAGCAGGAACCCCTTCAAGGGTTCACCAGGACTGACCAGCCACAGCACTGATCCTATCTACAAGGACATGCATATCACCAGCACCTTGGCTTCTTTCTCTTATCTCACATATATCACCCTATTTAAACTAGAATATGTGGTGGGAGTTTGTCTTCTGAATAAGGTTTCTGCAATGTAAATCTAGCCATTTGTGATCTTAATAAATACAATAAATACATTAGCCACACCTAAGGTGGTGCTTAGAGACCCAAGACAAGAATGCCATGCCACGTTAGCAAACAAATGCTTTTTGTCTTAATAATCCTTACAACACTCCATATGCTTTTCTTTAAGCCCAAATGCTTCAGTTTTCCTTCTTTAGCCAGGAATGGGGACACTCATCATCTTGGCTGCTGCCTCATTCTGTCTAATCATGAGCTAATGAACCTCACAGGTTTTCAACTGATACCACAAAGGAAAACAAGAATCCTGAAAGAAGTAAAATTTGGAATTGTCTTCTGCTCCAAATACATCATACTTATATAAGCAGTTTTCTGATACACATCCTGCTTACGATACACATCCTGCACAACACTACAGCAATTTCAGAGTATTGATGCATGCCCTATCTCTGTAAGCAGAAAAACATTCAGGCACTAGAAATAACAAATAAATTATATTTTAAAGTTCCCTTTATCACACTGATATGAGGAAACTGTTGTACACTCAAACCTGACCAGATCCAACACCAGATGTAGTCCATATATGGAAAGAAAATTCCAGCTTCTCTCTGAGAGAATATGCAATAGCCCTGGCAACACTCAAAATCTGCTCTCAAGGACTGGCCTGGTAAGTCAAACAAAATCGTCCTGTAGAAGACTGATTTGAAATCATGAAACTCATGACTGATTTAAATTACTTTTCTGAGGGATACAGCAAAGTTTTTGGAAACTTCTGTTCATGAAACTAACATACCCAGAAATGGGAATTTTTAAGAGTTAGTGAAACTGTCATTTAGACAGTTTTCAGCCATATGAAAGTTTCCATTAGCTTTAAGTAGATTTAGAGGAGGTACAAATTATACAAAGCTTGCATTCCTACAAGCTTTGTAAAATTAAATATCAACAGGAGGCAACAAAATCGCTGATGATATGATACTGAGGGAAGGAGCGCACCAGCTCAAACAGCCAAAAGAATTCGCTACGGCATCAAAAGCTGATAAAAATCCATTAAAAAGCCAGGATTTATTAGTTTCACCAATTACTTTAGTACAGCTCATACAGATATCTGAAAAAGAATCAAACACCCAGTGCTAGGGGCTGCATAGACAGAACCTTTACCCCACACTGATTTAAAAAAATTAAATAATTGAGAGACAGATGCAGACGTGTAGATAAGGCAAAATAAAAAGGGAGAAGAGAAAGAGATAAGGATCTGCTTTCCTCAAAGTCATCCTTGGAAATACAATATTCCCACAGTGCTTTTTCCAGCCAGGCACAGAGCCTTCCTCTAGACCTCAAGAGCATCAGGAAATCCACCATATGTACCTTGGAAAACCACACCCACCCCAAAACCCCACACATTTACATAAAGTTTCAATTCCAGGAGCAAAACTAGCTTGTCCCTGCCCTCCACTTGCCCCAGAGGTTCATCATTGGGCCTTGCCGGACACCCCTGTGCCATTCACCTGAATGGAGACACGACTACCCTCAAATGCATCCTTCCACAAACACCCCAGCTCTTTCAGAGCCTGTAACACACTCCACAACAGGGTGTCATTTCTGTGTTTCACTGTCACAGCTTTCTCTGCTGACTGTGCTTGGGGGTGCTGTCCCTGTTTTGCTCTGGACCCTTGAAAATACCCTATAAATTGCACTGCCCCAAGCACAGACATTATTTACTCCCTCCTCACAGTGTTCTCATTAGCATAATCTTCACAGATAAAAAACACAAAGTGGGCTCCTGGCCCTAGAGATACCAATCAATGAAAAAAGCTGTTTATGCAGGCTGGATTTTTTAGAGTCAGAAAATACTTTTTCCAGAACTACTACTACTGCCTAGTTGCAGGACTGGTATAGGTGCAGAAAAGCATTCTGTCACACCCAAACCGCAGATAAAGCACACTGTCTTCCATTTTAATATTAATCCTGTCTGCTGCACAGTGCCAGAGTTTAGACTTTGCCTCAGCCTTACTGAAGTTTAATTATTTAGGAAAATAATTATATAAAAGAAAGCAAATTCTTCTGCCTTTGTTCACAAGACAGAAAAATTCCATTCTGCAGAAACAGAGGAGCTCCCTCAGGCACCATCTCCATATGGACACGTGGCAGGGATGTGTCAGGCTAAAGAGCAATCAATGAACCCTTTCCCTCCTCACTCTAACCTCCATCTCTGTATTTGCTGGAAACCTTACAGAAACAGCCTGGACTCCGTGTTTGCAGTGAGCAAGTGTCAGAACTCAGGCAGCATCACCCAGCCCCTGACCATTCACATTAGAACCATCACCCCATGCCGAGTCTGTGGTCAGCTTTGCACAGTATTCACTCTAAAAATTTACATAAATGTGGTTAAAAGGCACAGCCATTCAGCAGGTGCAAGAAGGATTTGTTGGTATTTTAACATGTGAGTAAACTGAAACAGAGCTGAGGGACATTCTCAAGGGCATGAAGACTTCAGGGCATTGCCAGAGTCTGGATTAAACTCCATTCCTGAACATATGGGGTTTCTTTATAGATCACTTTCTCTCCCTCCTACTAAAGATGCAAATAATGTCAAAAATGTTTTCCTATTTTCCCAAAATTTTCTTCAAATCTGGTTTATGCACATTCAAAAAAGGACATTTGCAAAAGGTTTCGATAAAGTAGAAAAACACATCACAACATATTAGAAAAAAAGTTTTATAATTTAGTTGTTCTTGACAGGTTGCTTGAAGCTTAGCCACACCTGCAATTGAGTTCTCTGTATTTCACAGGGTTGGTGCCCAGTACTGCTACAGAAAAACAGCAACCAAAGACTAAACCGAGTTCCCAGGGAGACACCTGCTGGCGACGGCTTGGGGTTTATCAGCCAAAACCCGAATGAACAAGCAGATAACTGGGGAAATAGATAGGTGAAATTTTGTCTTACTGGACTGTCTACACCCTATACAGATGAAGATAATTATGAGGTACACCAGCAATTTGAAGCCTTTAAATAGCAGATGTTTTCCACCAGTGAAGGGCAGGAGCATCATGTGCAGACAGGGCAGGTGACTCCAGCCCCACAGACCAGGTCCAAATTTCCAGCTATCTGCACCATCTGCTGCCATGACATCATAGGATGAGGCACTTCTCCAGCTTGCACTCCCCAACTGGCATTCCCTGCACAGATCCCTCTCTCTACCTCCTCGGGAATTATGGCCAGTGTAACTCACCTCGATGCTGACTGCCCCAACACCCTTCAGTGTCAAGAAAGGGAAACTGCAGTTTCTATTGTATCACTTATTGCTTCTCAAAGGGATGCTCATTCTCTAACATGCAGTACACCGGGGTGTAAAGCACTGACAACTAGCAGGCAGAGGTGTACTAGGAAGGAAAGAGCATCCTGACATTTTTAGGACAAAGGACTGTTACAAAAAGGGCAAAAGTCTCTTGCTGCCTCCAGTTACCCAGAGCACATTCGGGGGAGAAGACAGAAATGCTGCAGATCCCACTTCCAGCCACCACAAAACATCCTGCAAAGCCTGCTACTGCACACAATCCTGCAGCAGAAAGCTTTCCAGAAATATCTACAAGGAGATAAAAAAGTCATGCTGCAGCCTTGTTTCCTTTCTGGACAGGTCTCAGAGGATAGCTGGGTTGGTGCAGCTAAGCCAGTAAGATGTGCTGGAGGGACCTGGGGAAGCTGCAGCACCAGCCCTGCCCCAGTACCTTCATTTAGATCTATTTACAGTCAGTAACACGGGCAACATGTTGCCCAGCACCTCGTATTTGCCATGAATGACCCCCTTATGAGATGGTTGCACATCCTGAACTTTCCAAGCAGACACCTCTGAGCCAGGAAACAAAACGTGCAATTACTCCTGAACAAAGATGGAAAAAACAAGGCTGTCAGCATACGTCTCCTGTACAGCCACAGAAAACAGGAGCCAGGGCTTCTTTCATCTGTCTGGTTAAAGGCTAATGCAAGAACATAGGTACATCTGCAAAACTGTATGGTGCTATGCACATCACACATCAATCACTCCCACCCAGAACGGCTTGCCTGATGCATAATTAATAGACTTTAATTAGATGACCATTTAAATACTGTAAAATGCTCAGTTGGCAATAGCCATGAGATAAGAACGTCTAAAACTGCAGGTGGTTGAGACAAAAGAAAAACCACAGAGGGAAAATTAGGGACCAATGAGCAACAACTCGACAGCCTAGGTGCCTCTTAAGACAGATTATCAACTACTACAACAGGAATGACCAGTGTGATGACCAGGAATCTCTACCATAAATTAATGCTTCATCTTTACAAAGACACATGTTACTACAGACTGCGAAGGCACGTATGCAAGCAAAGTGTACAGACAAGTTTTGTTTATTTAAGAAAAACTCAAAGTTGAATTTTATGATCAAGGCTATGCTCTGTAGCCAGAAATGGTTACCAAACAGTGGTCTGAGATGCTTCTGAGCTCCTGGGACAATGGCTACTAGGTTAGAGTTGGTTGTATGTTTTCCAGAGCATCCACTGCAGCTGTCAGCAACGGAAAGGGATGGGGAACCTGACTTGGTGTTGATGCTTGTTCTGCAGTATTTAGTAGGACTGACTGGCTGCATCAGCACTCCCCTGATGCACTACAAAGTACACGTTTCTGCCTACACCCAACTAATAAAAGTAGGACTTAGGATGATTCTTGCCTCCCCACCACTTCAATTCAACTCCATGAGAACAAGCAGAGTCTTTGATAAACTGCACAGATACAGGATTTTGCAAACTGTGCTTCAGCCCCATGACACCAGTGCCTGTGTTTGCAGCTTGTGCCAGCATTCGTAATGTCTACATAAGCACGTTCAACTACATCCAGAGCTTAGACCAGCAACCTGTCAGAGCTGGTGAGAAGTCTCTATTCCCTACCCACATCACATTCATTTTGGTAGTTACTGGCACAGGGAAGCAATGGTTTGCCAACAATGAAGCCCACTTGGCTTTTATTCCCAGTGTCTCAAAAGAGAATAAACATTCCCTTAATTAGTAAAATTCATTTACTAATGAATAGCTAGTTAGTATATCACTTTTTTCAGGATCATTGTAGAAAAAAACTTATTGTATTTATTACGATCATTGAACATCAGTGATTTCCATGGTAGTTTTGAAAATGTTATTTTTTTTTTAGAAGCAAAACCAGAAACTAGTAGATAACAGATTATGAAAACATTTTGGACTCTAAAAGTACCCAAACTCAGAGCAGGAAGAAATGTTTTACTTTTAGTGAAAAAATGTTTGTTCAGTAACTTTAAGAATGAATGTTCCATAACAGTAATTTATAATACTACTCTGCACGGACTTGTGTATGATCTAGATAGTATTAATTCCAGGTTTTTGATACAGTGGAAACAAAGGTAAAATTCACATAAGGAGGCTGATTTCAGGTCATGCAGAAAAGTCAAAATCAGAGCACATGCCAGAAGATGAATCAGAGTATAGGATTTCCTTTATTTAACCATCATCACACTAGGTTAAATTGTGTTTCCAGCTCTATACGTTTGGGATGGAGGTGAATGCAAGAGCATGCAAAACTTGATCTAATATTTAATTTTTTAAGATGCTAGTATCTCGGATTTTCTTCTTCTATGCAGTTTCAAGTGAGCACGGAGATATTTTAGTACATCAAGTAGTGGCCTGTTCAACAGATACTTCAGGACAGTGTATGGTTTCCATGTGGTTGGCTTACAGAACCTAAAGAATCAAATTGATATTTACTATGGTTTCAAATATAAGCACAGTGTGAATGCCTGATCTGCAAGTGGAAAGCTCCAATTCATGAGACACATCAGTTTCTTAGGCCTTCTTTACACACCCTTCAAAGCCCCAATTTAAGCAAATCACTGCCTCAAGGAAAAAAATCACGAGAAAAAAGCTCCAAAGCCAAAACTGTGTCACAGTAACACAGCGTATAAAATATTAACAGCCAGCGTGGCTTCTGTTTTCCTGAAGCTTGTTTCCCTCACTCCCCAATGCCTTTAAAACAAAAGACAGATCTAAGCACCTTCATCCACTTTTCTCCCCCATAAACAATCATCATCATTAGGTACAGCGAATAAAGCAAGTCATATTCAGAGGGAGAAAAGGAAATACAAAGGTGGAGTCAAGACATCACTGAAACTTTCATTCCTTTTGTCATTAATGACTTCAGACTACTAAATCTGATATTCGTATTTCAGAGGCAATGTGAAACCCTGAGCAAGCAAGGGAACTCCAATATGCTACAAAGAAGAAAGTATCTTTCCGTAAGAGCTTTCAATATAAATAATGCAGTCATAGCATAGTTAAAAATAATTACTGTTATTCAGACTTTACATATAGACAAAAAATAAGCACAAATATCCTCCTCCTTTTCTTTTAGAAGAAAAAGAGCAGTTTAAGAAAAGCAAATAGTTGTGTCCTAATCAGTCTGTTTAACATAGTCCTGACAACCCATTTTTATTTGGCCTCCATCAGTGCTGTTGTTCACTTTCTCCTCATGACTCAGCATCCTTTTTCAATCATCCTCAGGTCCCTGCACCGGAGTAAAACTTAAGCCTGTCACCCAGCTATACAAAACCTTCTGCCATGACTGAAAGTTGAGACTCAATAACTGACTCTGATACCACAGTTGATCATTTGACTGGTTTAGTAACCATCCTATTTTCCTCCCATATATTGTGTGCACAGTAAAAGACTTCCACAACTGCTACATCCATGAAAGAATGATGAAAGAAATCAGTTTCCCCACATAAAGCTATTTACTGCATCAAATAAATATGTCAGGATCAATTAGGAAATCCGAATTGAAAAAATGTGGTGTGACAGACCAGTAAAATCTTGATTCATCTGACCTGAACTCTACCAGTTTTACTCCTGTATCTCCTATACCACTTGACTCTAAATCCAAGGCCACCTTACCCACTAGAAGAGCTAAACAAAGGGACTAAGGGCAGGTTCATTTTGACCTTAAACACTTGGTTTAAATCAAAGTTCCGAACTTGGTAAGAGGTGGTGGAAGCTATGAACAGAGATTTACAGCAAGCAAAAGATCTCCTCTGGTTCAAGGGCAAAGTCCGTCAAGTAAAAACGAAGGATGAATTTACCTCAGGACTCAGACACATGATCAAATTATTGCTGCTTAACAAGTTATAAGACATCAGCTCAGCCAAAGTAACAGCCCTTGTGCTGCTCTTAGGCTACAGCAAGTGCAAGGTAATATAACATAGCCCTAAAGAAAGCAAGTTAAGTCAAGCAGAATCATCCACATTTACCACAAAGAATACAAACATTAATCACAACCCAGCTAAACATCTTACCCTGCATATAGTCATTAAAGACTTCACAAAACAAATGCTGACCTAAAGGGAATTGGAGACATTAAAAAAAAAAAAAAAAAAAGAGATTCCCATGCAAAAGCTGGGAACGCTGACTGTAGTTTTAAAAAGCCTGGCATAGCCATTTTCATCACTACTAGGGAAAGAAAGAAGTCAAAATCACTCATCTTTCCTTAGCAGTGACACCTTCTCACAAGTGACTCTGCCAACTTAAGAGAAGCTGATGTAGAACAAGATTGAGACAATGTGCTGAGCACTGCTGGTTTAAGTCCTTCCTCATTCACTAAAGTTACTGAAATCATAGTGAGCTTACATCAACAGCAAATGCTGGTGTTCATGAAACTAAACACCCCAGATCTGAATGGCCATAAGGAATCTCAAATCCATGCAGATGCAAAGAAAACCTACATGCCAGTCTCACAGGATACCTAAATCCAACTGATTTCCATCTATATAGATTTCTGGGTTCCCATAGGTACCCCTGCCTCCATGCAAGACTTGAAAGAAGTCAGTAAGTCAAAACCAAAAAGAAAACAACACTTCATTAATACAAGGAACCATTTCCTAAACAGCTTGAGGTCTCTCCTTTCCCTAAGGCAAGTCTGGCTGGCAAAGCAATTCTGTACATCTGTGACCCTGAAAGATCACTGCAATGATAATTCAAATGGACAAACTGGATAGGAGCTTCTTCCCCCTTACACTGATTTGTCTACCCTGTAGAAAGCTACTTTCCTTCCTATATGACATTTATTCTTTATTCCTGAATTGCAAGCTGTAAAAGTGTGGCCCATATAAAGGCTCAGCTCCTAGAAACAAGCTGGTCCCTTTTCAGTAGGCTGTTCGTGATGTAAATGCAGAAGTCACCAGGAGAACCACTGATTTCATTACACAACTGTGTTTCTGCTTTGTTAAATACTGTGTCAAATTGTAACAAAAATTGTAAAGAAAAGCATAAATATACATGTTAAGATGAACATTTCCTACTCTAATTTTGGTTATAGGAGATACAATTCACCTTAAAGCTTAAACTCATTAACCTTAAAACTTACAAGGATTTTTACTACTTGCCTGAAACACAGATTACATAACACAGTCAAAATCTATGTAACCAGAGCTTAGTATGATACTTGATGTACACAGCCTGAGTTAAAGTTTTGGGAGATGAAAACAGGCTCTAGAAAGGGCCCAAGAGATTAAAGAGATTAAGTTTCTGTAACACACAGGGAAGGTGAGACAGGGAATATAGAAGACAAGACAGAAATTACTGCAAAACACATAACAGGAGTTCACAAGCTGTGTGCTTTGTGAGCCATCCTGGGAACTGGCACATATGCATCGCCTTGTTTGTCAGATCAACTCGTATCATGCTCAAAAAGCAAGAGTCAGGCATCCCTTTCAGTCCAGCAATTCAATTAAATACTTCCTAGTGACTGAAGTCATGACTCTTTATTCTCCACTATTATGAAGTCACTCCACACAGTTTGATGTTGAAAGTAAAAAATCAGTAAAACCTTGTCATACCCAGGAGATAATTTAAACATCTAATACTGCCACTAACAATGCCTTCTTGGTTGGTGTTTTTTAAGTTGCTAGACACAAGTTGAAAGCCTAGCATAAGTATCTAGGGTGAATCAAGGACGACCAGTTTAGACCTTCTTCCTGTTCAGACATGTTATGGCATGTACTGTAAAGCATGAAGATTTTCTGGACAGGCCTCCAAAACTTCAGGTTCCCCTACTCTCTGGGACTTACAAGGCAGACAAATCAAGATAAAATGGATCCATAATACTGTAGTGTCCTACTAGCTAGGGATAGAATAGAGCACATGAGCAATGAACTGCAAAACCAAGTAGCACAACATTTGAACATAAATCCTAATCAGAAGTAACAACAGAAATAACAGATTGCTTTAATCCTAGACAGGTTTCTTTCAAGGCTGTTCAGTAAAATAAACTCAATAGCGTTGAAGTCTGAGACACTTCTATCTTGGAAACTCCGTAACAGCCTCCCAGGTTGAGATAATGGTCTTCAACTACTTACTGGGTCTTTCTCAGTGCAATAGCACTAATGAAATCTTTCCCTGAATCCAGGTTTACCATAAGTGATGACTGGGGAGAAGAGATTTGTTTTCTAAGTTTGCTATAATTACCCCATGGTAAAGGTTTGCAGCCATCAGGTCACAGAGACGTGTGGGAAAGAAAGATCTTTGAAACACCTTGGAAATCAGAGACTGCTGCTCCCTCACGTTTGTATGATCTCCTATAGCCCCATTTTTATTACGTCTTTATTTTTAGATCATTTTGTTGTCATCTTTCACTCACTTCACATTCTTGTACAGGACAAGACATGACTCAGAGCAGAGGAACACCATTTCTGTTTCACAAGAGGTAAAACACCCTGCAGGTCCTCACTCAAATACCTGATGTTCTGTAATACATCTGCGTACTGCATGACAAAAAAAGCCTAAGTTCAAGGTTATTAAAGGCACTCTGTGTCTCATGTGCTGTAAGGTGTCCAGACACACCTAGAATTTACATTTCAGAGCAGGAACCAGAGAATAACACATGTCAAAGAATTAAAATATTTGATTTTGAACACATTTCATTTCAGATACAGGAGCATGCCTTAAGTCAGAGGTACAAGCATTACAAGGATGCACCAAGACTAAGATGGCATGGTTCTGCTTTCTAGCATTAACATTGAAAATTTCATGTGAAAGACCTTTTGAAATACAACTGCTCCTTTTACATGTATCAAAAAAGAGTACATGAGTTGAGGAATCTTAAAAAAATGGGAGTAAATTGTTCAAAATTAAATATGTGTTAAAGGGTAAAATCTAACTAGGAAAATAACAGTCCTTCCATACCATTTATTTCACAGTAGCCTCTCAGTTGCATGTGAAAAGCTATACACTCGTGTATATATACAAGTATATATATATGGGCTTTCACAGTGACTCAGAGCTCTGCAAATACATCTGTCCCAAACCAGTTGTAAAAACTGTATGAGAGCAGAGATTTACTATTTCTGTTTACTCATTCACCAAGTAAAAGGATCTTGACAAGCAAGTAAATTCCTTTAAAACTGTAATACTGCCTAGGATCAACAGTCAGATCCCAGACTCTTACGCATTTGCTTTACATTTTCGCAAATCAGAAGCAAGAGTGGTCATGTCAGTGTTATGTTCTGTGTAACTAAGTGTTAATACTCACTTTGACAGGCAGGATTACTATCTGTCGACACACTGAAAAATGCTCACAAACTCCATGACTCAAACATTATCAGATATGGAAGTGGTAATAGCACAGAGGAGGTGTGAAAGTGGAGGCAGATATGAGCACCAAATTAGCAAGTTTTTATTATTAGCAGCTGTCTCCAGGCATTGCTTAGACTATCAGAAGAATCAGTATGAAGAACTAACATTAAAAGAATGTGCATGAACAATTGACTATAAAGATGTGAACTGAAGGAACACAGAAAAGCGCATCAGTAGTAGCATATCAAAAATGTCAGGAAACTGGGTTGCAAAAGAAAAAGCCGCATAAATCGTTCTCCACCCAATTCAGTAATTTTTAGCAGGCAATACAGGCTGCTGGTACCTTGTTTAACATAAATAACAGGGAATGCTCATAGGGCACTGCCATCTGCCAGTAGCTGAAAACCGAACACAGGGAGCAAGGAGCAGTTAGCAGCACCCTGCCTCCAGAAGCAAACAAAATTCAGAAGAAAGAGGAATAAAGTGTGGGGGGAAATATCTTATCAATGTCTTATCAAATCCCTAAACCCAAATTCTATGCTTAATGTGTAGATAAATCTTCAGCATTTCTGGAGTAGGCAAGTACCCAGTTAGAGCTTGAAGGTCTGCTGGATCACTTCATTCCTTTCATAAGCAGGAGTGCTGAAGTCCTGTATACTTGCAGGTACCACAGAAGAGACTTCTGCCTAGGGATGATCTTCAGATGTGGCCAACTGCTTTACCAGGTATCAGTTTATTCAGAGAGAAAAAGGTTTGGGGCCTCCCAAAACACGAGAGCATGATCAGCCTGGTTCATCTGAAGCTCACACATCAACCACTTAAATCACCTGAATCGCTCACCTCCATTGCAGAGGACTTACTTTAATTTCAAATGGCAAGAATTAGACTGGAATCAAATGGCTTGGTTATACAATGGCTATTTACTGTTTGTACTGCTGTGGTAGCCTGCAGCAATGACTGACCAGCAGCATTCCGGTTCACTGGATATAGTGCATATCCTATCAGTTCCCTGGATGTTGCCAAACACTGAATCCATGCTCAGGAGACACAAGCTAGCTAGGGAAGCAGGCGTTGAGCCATTAACCTGCATGTTAACCAGCACCCAGGGGGCTTTCAGTCCAGCTAAACTAAGTCAGTTGAGCTAAAAAGATGATACTACACTCACACTGCCCCTCTGGTGAGGGTCTGTTCTTGGCATGATTTATTTTGAAGAGTCTGTGAAGGGATGAGAACAACTTTGTCTCCTGGTACTATGGAGAGGAATCCTAAGTCTCTTATGGAATTAAGGCATGTCCTACACATGAACTTCTCCTTACATGTCCCATTCTCATCTAGGCACCACAGATAATGAGCATAGCTCCTTAATAACAAATGACTGAAAGGTCGACAACCATCTTGGTAGAATAAAAAAATCCATAAATTAATCACAAACTAAAAAAGGGGACAGAACTTCGGAATTTAAGCTTCCTAAATGAAAACTTTGAACTCAAAGCAATGACAATAAAGCAGCCTTAAGCCTGTTCAAGTCTCACTCCTGCAAACGCACTGCCATGCTGGTAAATCATCTGGTTCTCTTTGGGAACCATCTGCGCTTGCCTTCACTTATAGAAGAATTAGCAAACTGAGGAACTGGCACATGTGAAGCACAGCATGTAACAGACAACTATAGATTGACTTTCACCTTCACTCAGAGACTGAAAGCAAATAAGATCAGTTTTTGCACCGGGAAACATGAATTTCAATGCCACTTTTACCTACTGGCATCCACAAGAAGTGAATGCTCCAATTAGTGTCATTTTGACCTGTTTGCCTTGCCTTTTTTCCCATGAAAAGCTTCAAGGGCCCCTAGTATGCTTTTCCTCCACTTTACAAATTGGAAACTGAATTGATGAAGTCTCCATTGAAAAGCAGAACAGAGTAAATGCATCAGAGAACTTCCAGTCCCTCTTTTTTTTTTTTAATAGTAATTTTGTGGTTAAATATTAGAATCAGGGTCCTACTAATTCATCTGGAAATCCTCTCCCACTGACACAAAGAACCACTCATAATTCTTGCCTGGAATATGGGTGGGTTTGTTGACTTGAGGGTTGGTTCTTAGCCCCCTAGATTACACTTAAACCAGGTTTACTTAGCTTATTTTTGTAAATATATGAGGAAAGAAGGTCAAAAACTTTACTGAGACGAAGAAAATGCATTCAAACATCCTGAGCTACAAGAAATGTTTAGGCTGTCTAAATAGAGAACAGGAGTACAGAGCTCTATTTGCAAAATAAAGCTTAATATTACAAGTAGAGGCTCAGAAGACTTATAAAAATAGTATTTTGAAGAACAGTACGAAGATTAAATAGAACAAAATATATCTCACCTACTAATTTGTAGCAAGCTGCTCCTCAGACAAACAATTAGAATATATCCACATTTAAATATCAAGCTTTAAGCTCTTAATATTAAAATCAAAGAGCAATCTGCACCTTAATGCCTCACTGAAAATGATCCTGTGCAACTTGACACTCACACTGATGACAGACCAATAAAACTAGAGTGAAGTATTCTCACCAGTTCTAGTATAACACCAAATCAGCAGAAGATGTGCATTAAATGATACAGGCTGCCATTTATAGAATTGCCTCTGTTGTGGCTTGCAGCCTTTCCATGCTGACATCAGGTCATGTTGTTAGCTGAGGTCACATTTTCTTCTGCCTTTAGCCCTGTTACCACTCTTGATAAACTGAAGTGCTCAGTAACAGCTTACTGACACACACAGCTATGAAGTACTGAGCAAAAGAAACACTGAATGAATCTGGAGGTCTTCAATACCTACTGCCTCCTACAGAAGGAAAAATAAAATAATGGCATAATTTAGCTTGAAAGGGGCCTCTGGATGTCAAGTGATCCAATTTCCTTCTGAAAGCCGGGCTGACAAAGTTGTATTGCTCAAGGCCTCACCCAGACTAATTTTAAAAGTCTCCACGGATGGGGATCCTCTGGGTAACCTGTTCCAGTGTTTCATTCACTATCTTCAAAGTGAAAAAAAACATCAACTCATGGGGAAAAAAAACAAGCATTGGGCCATCCCCTCAGTTCCTGTACTATGTGGACTACTGGAACTTGCATAAAACTAACTGATAATCTCTTGATAAAAAGGATCTTATTTCTAATTCAGAGGTTTTCTGAAATTAGTGGTCTTACAGGTACAGAAAAGTCAGGATTCTAGCCCAAAAATTAAAAGATGATCTGTTGATCACAGCTTTTTCCTGGTGTTCGTAGTGTGTGCTGTTTCACAGAAACCTCTTCCATGCCAAATCCAGCTGGTCAGACCATCACTGGCCAAGGCTGCAGAGCACAGTCAAACATAGCCCAGGTGCATTCTCACCTCTAACTGGTACCATGCACCACGTTTCAGGGCATGTAAAACATGCTGGTTTAGATGGCTCTGTGATCCAGCCTTCCTGGGAAGAAGCTGGTGGAAAGGACCAAACCATTTCCCCGTAGACACACTGGAGGCCCTGAAGAAACGTCCCACTGCAGCTGATTGAGCACCTGGCCTGGTTTTTACAAAAGACACAGTATTTTGCACAGTTTGTCACAAAGCTCCCACTGCCCCAGCATCCTACTGCATCTCTCACATTCTCAGGTAGAGTGAACAGAGATCCTTATACCATGCTTCAATAAACAAGAAATAGTTTGGACAAAAATAGGGACAAGACTGCTTTAGAGCCCTTGATAATAAATAAGCTTCAGGGAGCAACATGAAAGGAAGCAGCAAGCAAGAAGCACAATGTGCATACAAAGACACAGTACAGAATCTCTGGAGAAATCCCACTACAGTGAGAAGATCCAGCACATCAAAAAAATAGAAAAAAAAAGACATCTAAGGAAAGCACTAGAGATAAGTATGGAGCTTCTTAAGGGGGAGGGGACAAAGAATAAGTTTCAGTGAGCTGGTGCATAAATATTTTGCCTGTGGAAGCTTGGGATCAGATCTGATTTAAGTCTCCAGTGAAAAGGAGCGTGATTGTCTCTCCACATCATAGAAGCTCCATGTGATTAGACGTCTCTGCAGATTCAGCTCCTGCCCAGCACAGAGCTCAAATAGCAGGAGTATAAATCAGAGGTGAAGTGCACTGGCAGAGCTGTAGCAGGAAGAAGTATGCCCGGCCCTGCCTCTTCAGACTGGCTCCAGGACTGTCCCTGATCCCCAGAAAGAGCTGGGGGGAGGTCGGGGGAGAAATATCAATAATAGAGAACAGAGTTAGGCCCATTCTTCATAAAGCAGACCTAATTAGAAATGTCAAGTCTCATTATGAACCAGCGCTCCACTAGACAGGAGCCCCATTACTCGAGAGAGATGTATGTGGAAGACATGCATTTCTTAAAGATGTACCCACACCACAGCCAAAGGGAACAGTCTCATTACATGGGGGTAAAGGCAGCCCCAATGCTGCCAATTGCATAAAAAAACCCACCAGCAGAAGCAGTGCCAGCACTGTTTCATACCTAAAACTTTTATTTCCCCCTTCCTTCTGGAAGACTAGGAGCAGTCATGCCTCAAACACTCATACAAGGCTATTTATAACATAGTCTACCAGCAATTTACAAAGGGTCCAGTTTATTTCTCATTGAAATCATTAGAAAGAGTCCATTAATATCAAAGGGACCAGATCTGGAGCAAAAAAAAATTAGAGTAAACCTCTGCATTTAAGCATCCAAAACTCTCTTATCAAACCACTGTCCATCCTAGTTTCCAATGAAGTCCAGATATGCTTCATATTCCTTAGACATCAGTATCTGCATATAACACCAGACACTTCCGTGTCAAGCATCTAAAGGACAGGTATTTACCTCTTCCTCTTTAGTGCATTGTTTGTGCCAAAATTCACCTGGCTTGACTCTGAAGGCCAACTGCAAAGCAGCAGCCATTAGCAGCTTTCCTCATGAAGATTTGTCTGCAGTGAGATCCCTGCAGGCCACACGCAGGGTGTAAATCAAGCCAGGATTATTCAGGGCTGTCTGCAGTTTTGGGGCTTCAGGGGAATAAACAAAAAATAGACTCAAACTGCTTTTCACAATGCAACAAACGATTCCTTTGACAGAGCAGCAGGGCAGAATTAATTCCTTCAGCAAGCAGAAGAAACCCAGTCATTATACAGTATTTGCTGTCTTAATACTACAAAAATAGGATGTTTTTACTTATTATAGCTTGGTTTTGTTCTATTTCACATTGCTATATCTGAGTTACAAACAAAATACTTCAGCCAAACATAACGGAGGAGGAAGGCAGCATAATGCCAGATCAGGGCCAAGTACAGACAAGGCATTATCTGTACTTCTTTCTGGAGTAACAAATCAGCACTTGTCTGCTACTGCATTTGGAAAAGGTCCTCTTCATGCCCAAAACTCACATGGCCATTACTGCAGTTTTTGTTCTACCACTGTATGTTAAAACTGGATACACCATCTGTTTTAGTATGTCTTTCTCAGAAATGGACTCGACAGTCTAATCTCATCCAGCCTCAGGTCAATGATCTGAAAATGAAAAGACACTAGGTACAAGAAGATCTTCAAGCCCCCAGGCATTTGATCTTAGGCTCTTTAGAAATCAACAAGGTGCTCTTCAGTCTAGACACTTTAATAAAATCTCACGGTTATGGAAGCTGCAACCACTGCAGCTACAGTATACAAGGGCAGGGATGTTCTTTGTCACTGGCAGGAGAAAACATGTCTCACGTACTGTTATTGCCCCTAAAAGCTTATCCTGTATTTCACCAATTACCTTGGGGTGAGTGCTGTCCTCAGAGGCTGCTAATTACAGCAGCTAAACTCAGTTCACTTGTTACATGCTCAACCTGAAAACAAATCTCATCAAATAAATGAGAGCAGCAGCACAGGAATTCATCAAAGTGCTCCACAAGAGGTGCAAGAAATTTCATCTCTCCCCCAAGCAGTCTTTGGCCACTGCTGAGGCTGCTGATGAGAGACAGCAATTGAATTCTAACTGGGACAGTGATTCTATGTAAGAACAGCCCAGAGCATTAATTTAAAAGTAGTACCAGGAGACTACTCTCAAGAACCCAGCACCCAGCCAGCATACAGAAAGGAGAAAGATCCCCACTTCTCTGCCACTTTTTGAGGAGACAAGTATTTGTGAGCCTCAGGCAAAAATTCCTATGTCAAGAACAATTTTATAATTCTTTCCATAACAGCAGAAAGCATGTGATACCTTCACTTGTACTCACTGAAGCACTTTCCTGTGCTCGCCCAACAAGTGTTGAAATCAGAATGTGTGAAACACAAACATGACACAAATAAGCTTCATGAATCTGCAGAGTATACAGCTATTTTTTACTCACACCAGGTTGCCCTTTAGTGTGCCAGCCAGCCTTCCTTTAGGATAGTCAAATAACTTGTACTCCCATCTCTCTCAGGGAACTGTTGAGAATTAAAAGGCTGACCTAAAATCACTGCTATGTTCACAGTGATCAATATGTGTGTGCATGGGCATGTGCATGAACCATCCTATTGATAAACTTGCCCCTGCAAGATTGTGTGTACAATAAATGACAAAGCTAAGCGATCAAAACTATGATATTTAGAGTTAGTCCTTTCATGGGAAAATGTCACCGGATTTAATATTGTTCCGGCTTTGATCCCTAAACTCTTTCTAACAGAAGATCTACAAAGGACAGCCAGCTGGGTAAAGCAGCACAGAAGATACCAGGAAACTGGTCCAGAGATTTTAAAGAATGACCACTGCAGATCTGAGGCTTTGTTTCATAGGTGAAAACAACCTGACACCAAAACACATGAAAGAAATGGGAGGAAAAGACCATAGCAAACAGCAACCACAAAGGATTCCTGAACTGTGATCACCTCTGCAGCTGTACCAGATGTTACTGCAGTTTCCATGGGAAGTGTGTAGGATTTTTTTTAATTCTAATTCTTTATGAACACTGGACTGGAGATTCATCCTTGCAATGTGTTCCAACTTGCATGTATTCTCTAAGACAATCACTGAGGTCACTCAGATCCACATGGTACTTTTACCAAAGAGGAAGAAGAAGATCAGGCCCTGCATGAAAAATTTCATTCCAGATGTGCAGGATATTAATGCATTTAACTTCCATTAAGTGTTAATGGAATGGTGCACATTAATCTTTTGCTCACAACCCCCCCACTGAACAGCAGCATCTTGTCCTTAAGCTGCCCACTCCTTTAGCCTGTATTTTATGCATATCTGTTAGTGATGTTAGTAGCAACATGATTCTGCTTAGTTACACCAAAGCTTTGCCAAAATAGCATTTGTGTGTTCATATAAAACCATCAGGTTTAGGGAAGTGATGAGACACAACCAAAGTAACTCTGGTCTAACACTTCTTTGCAAGGAAATGCTGCACGCAAGGTACTTTGGATTCAATCCAGAACACACAATAGCACTAACAACTTACACACTTACTTTTCTTCTGACATTTGCAACTACCACAGTTCAGCAGTGGTGACCTGGAGGTCAGACATTTCCCAACAGATAAGACCAGCTGGACTTATCCCAACAGATAAGACCAGGCTCTTCATTCCACCAGCTGATCCTATTAATCTGAGAAGTTCCCAGCATGATGAAATCATCATGTTTCATTGACAACAATACATGCTCGTTTTCTTTAATAAGCAATTAAATACATTAATTATTCAAAACAATTGTAACTTTATTAAAATAATGGATTATTCTCAACTCCTCTTTTGACCAGGACAGGAGGAGCCAGAATGAAAAGGTCTCTCAGCTGTAGATGGTGACACTATCCTCTGGCTGTAGATGGTGACACTATCCTCTGACAGGTGATGCAGTTCAGAGAAGGAGGACCAGCCTAGATGGTTTCTGTGTTTATTTCCTGGAGCTGGGAGGCATTTACTGACAGTGAACAAGGAATGCTTCACACAAGCATCCACTGCCTCCTCTGAAAATACATGCAATAATTGCCTTGTAAAACATAATATTCCAAAAGGATATTCCAAGCCCCTAAAACGAAGAACTGTGCATAGAAATGGCATGTACTGTAACATGTAGTATCCATTCCACAGCATTCAATTTGCCCAAGTGATTTCCACCTTCTGTTACATAAAAAGCTGCCAGTTAACTCGCACCTTGACGCTGTAAATATCAATACAAAACCAAGGTCTATAAAATTCAGATACCGACAATCTCAGACTTCCTAAATTTAGTCTACTACATCGACACTGTAGTAAGGATTTCAACACGACAACAGGTACAGTGAACGGAGAGAAAAAGGGAAAGAAAAATGATGCAGTTTTTGCAAAGATGGCTAACAAAAATCACCTCCTCTGAAAGCTAAGCACAGGCTCCTTACGTATCAAAAATAAATGCAATATGTGCCTCTATCCTGTAAATTATTCTTCACAGGTGAATAGATACAGATGTCCTCTGCCTTTCCATTTCACCTAATCTCCTCCAGCCTCACTGACTACCACAGAAATCCTCCGTTACAGAAATGTAGTTAAAATACAAAAATGCAGGGGAAAACACTGATTCTCCATATGGCACATTCTTGGAACTGCGGTTCCAATTCAAAAGTACTCATAACCAATTTAAATAATCTTCCCAACTAATGTTGCAAAAGGCAACGGCTGGGAAATTAAAGTCTAGTGATCACTCAAAAACATCACAGACCAGGAAGGGTTTCTGAAAATACCTGTCCTTCACCTCTCACAACCTGTTCTGTTCCCTTATATATGTACACATCCTCTTCCTTCACCCCATCAAACAGATCATTTATCATATTTTATAGAACTTAAACCAAATTTGATGCCACCAGGCTATAGATGCTCGCAGGTTGTTTTTTTTAAAGTTCCACTTTTACTGCAAGATTGCTTCAGTCTGGTCACACCGTTAAAAAGAAACAGAACAGTCAAATATTCAGACACTAACAAATAAACACATCCATCCCAGTGGCACATCATTAACACCTACCTTTCCCTGTAGTCATTCTCTGCAGTGCCGGCGAGATCCTGGGGAAGGGCACTGTGCTCCGGGAGCAGCCCCACAGTACATGTCTCTCAGCAACTTAACCAGCAGCAAACTCGCCACCCTCCTACACCACTTCGCTGTGTGACCCAGCAGGCGATTGCCACCTCTCCTCCAAAATAAAAGCCTGCTCAGCATTCAGCTGAGCTCCATGTGTCCTCCTGTGCCTGCTTGCTCACACCCCTCCCTTCTACATTTCAGAGTTTAAGATCCAGGAGGCAGCAACATACTTATTTACAAAGCTGCTAGAAAAGGAGCAGAGCTCATCTTGTCCATTTATACCTTCCACAAGGATGTACTCTTGAGTTAATGGTGCTCACTCAAATATCAGACATTACTGCTCTCTAAGGTCCCACACAGGTGAAGGCGTATTTACTTGCTTTTTTCATGGCATAAGAATGCTGACTCAATGAAATGAATTTTCTTTTTCTTGAAAACTGAAAACTGTATTCAGAGAACAAGCCATAATGGAATTTAAATTGCACAAGGAGGAATGAATGCAGAAAAGCACAACGCAGCATTTAGTGAGAGTAACACAGAGAGATTTATTCAAAATCTCTCTGTGTTACCACAGACAGTTGTCCCTCCTTCCAGTCTGCAATTCTGCTGCTTGGATGTGTGTTGACAAACAAACAATATCCCACCCCCAGATGCATGGCAATACTTGGCAAATGTGGGTGATTTTCCTTCATATAATAGATATCAAAATAGTATTCAATTACTCAACTTTATTACTAGCAAAACACAGGAATCTAAAATAGTTCTAGTTTCCATCTGACTCCAACTGCCTAAACAGAATTCACTTAGCAAATAGCATGTTTATCTAATACATTATCTCAAATATAGATGTAGTTCTATTGAAAAGTAGCACTGCTCCTTCTTCATACATTTTCAGTAACTGAAATTATCACATCATCTATTTTAGCACTATTTTAATTAACTTGCTCACTCTTAGAACACACATTCATACAGTCAGCTACCAAAACTGCATCCTCCTCTCACCTTACTCTGTGCAAGCATCCACGGGGGAGAGATCTCAACTCTAGAATTCTGACTATCAGATCTCCTGCTTTGATTCCCTTGCAGTCCAAGACCACTACCACCTCCACTGTCCCTAAATCTTACTCTCCCAAGTCAAAATTCATCACCAACAAGAAAGTTCGATCCCCTCCCTTTTCACAGGCACTCCACTGCAGTATCCCTGCACACATAAATATAGAAGTATCTCCCAAAATTGTGTGACCTATATATTAAAAAAAAAAAGGTTTACATCAAAGAACATCACGTTAAGATATCACAATGATCAAAAGCATAAAAAACACCCCAAAACATTTTGGCTACTGAAAGCTTTGGTTTGGGTCATCGATTGCTATCAGCCTGTATCTCTCAGCAGATCATTTATCTTATTATTAATCTGCATTGAAACTTGATTATAAAGCTTTCTGGAGTTGTGGTCTGATCAAAAGTCAACTCAAATCCACAGAAAACCTGTACACTTTATGTTAAGGTCCTTCCAGATAATACCAAGGAAATTCAGGCAGCATGAATTTCTTGGAGTCTGTGTCCAATAGCCTCTCTCTCTGTATCACATCCAATTCAAGATCATCACACAGCGCCACATGAAGACAGCAGCTGACTAGCTGGCAATTATTGGCTCTTTCATGCTGAAAATGTATTTGTCCCAGGGGAATAAGGCATCTGCATAATTAGCAAAAGCAGTTACACAGAAAATAATTAGCTTGCTGAAAGCCCAAAGGGGGAAAAACTATAATTTTTGCTTCAAGAGGCTGACTAATTATATGCCAAATAACAAAACAGAGATGCACTGAGAATCATCGAGAAATCCAGCGTGGATTTTAACTTCATATTCTAGCTATAAGGGCTGCTGGTAGCCTAGCAACAAGCAGCATACTTGGGCATGCCAAAACCTCCCTCTGTCTTAATGAAACACCTCAGATACTCTGCAAACCTCCCCCACCCCACTATGCATTTGATTCTTGTATTACTAAATGATAAAAACAAGGCCTAGCCAAAAAAATAAACAATTCAAGATACACTCAAAGAATCATTCATGGACCACAACACAGAAAAATAAATACAAAATGAAGATTGTTTTCAGAGACTTGAAATTCACAATCTGATTAGAGTTCATTTATTACATTTATTCTTTGGTTTATGAAAGTGTTCTATTATTTTAAGCACCTTTTCTGGTAGTCTAAGTAAGATTTCTGTTTGTTTGTGTCTTGGGAACCATCAGATAGGAACTCTTTAACAACTTACAGCAACTCCCTTATCTCCAAAACACTCCTGATATACAAACAGTGCTGCTGCAATTGCTGTCTTTTACTTGAATCCTCAGTGAACCAGTAGAGGAAATTGTTATCCCAAACTGTAGTCTCGTCTCAGAGCCAAGAGACCAGTTTTCACCATATTCCACCATTCCAGAAGCCACATTTGCCTTCCCACCTGTCCAGTTCTGCGATAAGACAGGTTGGACAACCCCTTTCAAGTCTCATTGTAATTAGCACAACTCCACTGCTCAGTTAGGAGTGACCCTTCAGCCAACACCTTGTTCTTGGCTACCCACCAGAAAAGCACAGACTCACTCACCCATATGACCACTCTGCCCGACTAAAAGGGTTAACAAAACTAAGAGCTATTTCCACTATTTCCTGGGAAAGGCAAATCTTTTGGATGTGCAATATTTATCATCACCTTCCCTGGTGACTCTGACAACTGCTGAAAGTGTCACCCTTGTTCAAAAGCTGCAGAGGGTGTCAGGGACACAAGAAACCTGACAACTTAGCTTGTCTTCAGGCCATAATAAACTTGTGACCACGGGTGAAGATAAGCCTCCTTCGCTGGCTTTACACAACCTCACCAAGGTAAACTGAAAGTTGCACAGAGCTGTTGACACATTAGATATGACGAGCATGTGTGCTGTGTTTGTGCTATGCTTAGAGGGCAAGGAAGAAACAAACCAGCCTATGGCACTACAGGAAACTGAACCCTCCCCTCAAACACACACACAAAATATATTAATAAGTAATGGTGTCACATGACAACTGCTTTAACTCTGAAACTACAGACTTCTTCATTGTTAGGGAAGATAAAAAGGTTCTGGCAGCGCAATAGGAGATCCTATCCTTTGCTCTCTTTGACCCCTTAACACTCCTCCACTCTCACCATCTCCTTTTTCCCCAGGCTACTTTTTGGTCTCAATGTCCACACAAGAGATTCAATGGAGGAGAAATGCTAACACACGCAGAGACTCCAAGGACTGCATCCAGCCACAGCACAAGCAAGAACAGAGAGACACCAGAGGATCAGGTTTAGCAGGGTGAGGAAGACAGGAGTACTCGTGTCTGGAAGTACTAAAAGCCTGTCAATGGAGTCAAGGACATGAGATGGGGATCATACGGTCTCGGGCACTCAATGCGCAAAAAAGTTAAATCTTCAAATTCACCAAAACAGTGACAAAGGGGTATAAAAGAAAAAATAGTTTCCAATGAAGTCTAAAAGTAGAAGTTCTGATACACAGATGCTTTAGATGAAGCAATATGTTTTACCACAGATCACAAGTCTGTCTCATCAAACTCCAAACAACAGCAACATACACAGTACAGTGGCATCAAACTGCTTTTGGGTTTTTTTTGAAAGCCCCTTCTGTTTCACTGCCAGCAAAAAATTCTGCCTTGGCCTAGCCAAGTGGAAAGCAGAGAAGCTGAATCAGCAGTAAGCTTGTTTCAATTAGGATTTCAGAGCAATCACTTGGAGGTTGTGAACCTTAAGGAGTTTGCTAAGGGATTAAATATTTACTTCCCCCCCTTTGAAACAAGTACAAGGACACTTGTTTCTCAACGGCACTTTTTTACCCCTGTAAGTCTCATCTACCTGTACAGACAAAATTTTCCCACATTATGCAAAGGCATAATTTTAACCCATTCCATTTGAGGAACCTGCACTAGATCTTCATTGTTCACAAACATACAAGAGAATATCACATCACATTTCTGAATAATCCAAATTATAACTTCAGGATTTTCAAAATAAGTTGATTTTATTATTTCCTACAGGGATGAAGTTTACTGTATTTAAAAATGGATATGGAAAGAATGGTGCCTAGAAGTGAAAAAGATATTTTTTCCAATTTAAAAGAGCTAAGACCTCTCTGCTCTCTTGGCTTCTGAGAGCATGGTGGCAATGACCAGGGACATCATCTCTCCTGCTCTTGGCCTTGCAGAGGGTGTGAACTTGATAGGAACCCGTAGTTCTGAACTCAGGTTCTTCACCTCTGCTCTACCCAGCTGTTGGCAGAAGGATAAATTTCCTCACCAAGAATTCTCTCAAAAATCTATTCCTAAACAAGGAGTGATACCTATTAAGATTACTTCCTAACTCATAAGCTTATCAATACAAAAAACAGTAACAAACACTTGTTACTAAAGTAAGCAAATTACTAGAGAAAATTGCAAAAAACACCAGAAGAGATTAGAAGTAATTCTACTCACCACCTGAACTCTGGATCATGTTTCCAGATTTTTGGACCTCATCGAATTTTGTAAAAATTACATTCAACCTGTTTGAAAGTTAAAGGAATGCACAATGAACAACTGAATTTAATTTTTAGGAATATTAGAATCATAGAGTCACTAAGGTTGGAAGAGACCTCTAAGATCATCGAGTCCAACCTTTAAGCCAGCACCACCGTGTTCACTACTAAACCATGTCCTGAAGTGCCACATCCACACAGCTTTTGAACACTTCCAGGGACGGTGATTCCACCACTTCCCCGGGCAGCTATCTTCTAACATCTCAAGATGTTATCAGGCAAATTTGGCTTCATTCAGTTCATAGGGAGCACAGTCGAAAACGTCAGTGTGGAAAGAAGTTATTTTAAAATTAAAAAAAAAAGTCAATATGCAACTAATTAGAAAAACTTACAGAGGTGTAAGAGATATAATTGGAAATATTACATTACTGAAGATGTGACATGGCTAATTGTAAATGCATTTCCACTTCATCACCACTTTGCATATCTTAACTATTTGCAGAAATACCACAAGACACACCCCTAAAAAAAAACTTCACACAACATTTGTCTTTGGTCTGGACACTTTTCCATTTATGTGACAGGCCTGGTGGAGCAGAAGATCCCTATCACCTCTCATTATCCCTTCCCAGACAGTTTATTACTTTGAGCCACATTATGGAAGCAGATGTTTTCACTGGAGAACAAGAGGCAACAGTGCTGCCTCCATCTGCATGCACCCCACCTCCAAAACCACCTCTTCCCTCCTCCCTCTGTGCCCTGACAAGCTGCCACCTCCTCCAGCCTCAGGTCTAACCATGCTCCACCCTGCGCACTTGAGGTAAGACGCAGAGCAGCTTTCTTTGTTGAAATGGCAGAGCAGAGGGACGTGGTTTTGGTTTTGATGTAGAGTTGGCTGGGTTTTGTTTGGGGTTTTTAGGGACTCTTTTTTGGTGGGGTTTTTTGGTTCTGTTTATTTTGGGGGTTTTTTTAATAAAACTGATTATTTTGACTGGGGTTTTTTGCATAAACACAGGCTACTTTTAAGCATCCTCTCTATACATGCAGAACATACAGGAAAAATCTTAAGTAATTTAATCATAAATCAGTTAACTAAACACCTGTAATAATTTTAGCGGTTTTCCAGATGTGGTGACATACTTGGGCAAAGGTACAGGATCCACGTTAAGTGAAAACTGAGTGTTTCTGAGATGAAGAAATATCAAACCCTGATCCCAGGAAAAGGTTCAATCATGCAGCTCCCAAAGCCTTCTAAAGGCAGGAAGGAAGGTAATAAAAAGAAGACCAAAACCGGTGAAGACTTAAGGACATTCTCAACTTACCGAGATTGTGGTAATCCTTTTTTGCTGAGATCAGCCCTTACACGTTCACCAACATGTCTGTAAATTTCCACAAGGCTGTTTATTGCTGCATCTCGAACCTGAATGTGAGAGATGAGAGAAATCAACCATCTTTACAATTTAAATAACTAAATCCCTGTCCTACCTTGGAGAACTAAATTTGCATATTTCTCAGTAACAACAGCTGCCACTATACATGTTACCACAGGGTTCATGAAGGAGCTTCCAACCCTGCATTTCACATATTAGCAGTATCAGCAGGTCTAATTTAATTGAAAAGGCAGTGAAGGCATAAGATGAAAGGTTTCATACACTGGGAGCCTGGCTGCCTTTGCCAAACTCCACCCACTGTGTGCAATAGGTACATTTACTGGATGAAAAAAGGAGAGACATGAATAGACCTTGTATTATTTGGACATTATAAACCAAACTGAACTTTAAATCTGTTTTACAAACTTATGTTTCTACGTTGATAACAAAACATGGAGCAAGGGAGGAGTAATCAGTCACCTGAGTCACCATTAATTTTGCATGTTTTCCAAACTGATTTGCAAGAAATTGCTGAGCACATCCTTCCCGTCAGACAACAGAAGAGACATAAATCTGATTAAAGCGTCATCTTTCTATACTTAACCCTTTTCCTCCACCACACACAGCAGGCGGAGAAGGTAAACTATCTGCTCTGCCTGCAGAAACACCTACAAAGCTGTGCACTTCTGCTTCTCAAAAGGTGGTCTGGCAGCTACCCACACACCTGCACACCTTGTGACTAGACATGGAATATCTTGTGGACACAAGCTAGAATTGCCTATAGGTGAGATTCAAAGGGCAAGCACATGTGCCCTGCTTCCTAGTCAAAAAAACCCTAAACACTTGACTCGATCTCAATTTTATTTTTGAGAAAATAATCAGAGTTTAAATACTGTTGTCACACCAGATGCACACTGGGTTATGCAACTGCATTAGTTAAAAACAACAAAAGCACTCTTTCTGAAAAGAGCTGTAATGGAACAGCTCCCACATCCACAGCAAAGGACTTGACCTGGATGTGTTTCTCTGTCCTCTCTCTCCAAGAGAGGGCAGCAGTGACCGGGCAGCAGGTCTCCCAGTGCTCAGGAGGAGGCACCAGCAGCGCAGCAGCCCTGCGGGAGGCCAGGACCAGCCCTTGCGCCCAGACAGGCGCTGTTCCACTAGGAGCCACTTTGACAGCAATTGGTGTCTGATCAGTTCAGGCATGGGCTTTCTGGGGACAAGGAACCAGATCCAGTAGAAAGGGAAAGATCAGATCCATTATTTACCCCCACAGCTGGATATGGGATAATAAGCTGTGCCAGGTACAAGGAAGAGGCAGTGCTGAGGGAAAACACCTACTTCCCAGTTCATTCAACAGCTCATCAATGGCAGGATCAAGGCATCTGGCTGTTCAACGCATCCAAGCCCTAAACCCAGTATCCATCCCCTTGAAGGGTAACAGCTTGCTTAGTCTCAGCTCAGAACCTGAGGACCCTGAATATTAAACTTCCTCAGAAACTTCTCAGAGTAATGGTTTATCCTCCTGCACTGGCACAAGCAGCAAGGGAAGGCTGTTTCACACTCAGTCCTCCTCTTCAGCAAGGGATGGCCCTGACAGCCAGAGGAATATGGCCAACTCCCCAGAGCCAAGGAAAACCAATTCCCCAGTTTGACAGCCCACACTTCCTTTCAACTGAACACCCGCTCCAGACCTGGATCCCATTATGTGTCACTCATGTTGGCAGGGGAACCAACAGGGCTATTGAAAAACTGCTAGTACGCACTACATGATATGGGTTTGAACCCTGCTTCCCCATCCCCCTTTTCTCACTAACCTCACGTACTTCCATCTAATTTTAAGTAGGACAAAAGGCATATAGAAGGAACAGATTTTATTCAGCTTGTATTTTCATTTGGGTTGCACTGCTGATTTAAGGTCTCTATACTGCTTGTCTTCACTCCCTGCTGAGAACACTCCTGCACAGTTTCTGGCAGCACACATGGCCAGGCTGTCCGACTGGTCCCATTTGCCCTCCCCACCAAGACTGGTTGTTCTCTGAAGGTGAGGGGTGCTGAATCAAGCCCAGAGGGATCCTCACAGCCTCCCCTGTATTCAAGGCAGTAAGGCACAGGAGTTCCTTTCCCACAAAGGCTTCCTGCTCTGTTCATCTCGCCTGCAGATTCATGTTGTTCTGTTGAACTCTTGGAGTAATTGATATGCTGGTTTGGATACACTTCAAATCATACCTCTTCAAAAGCAGCAAAGGGCTCTTCACGCACAGCATTGTTCAGAGCTCACCACCAGCATAATGAGCTGATTTACCAGCCAGAACACATAGCCCTGATTACCAACAAGGCAACCAGCACAACCTTTAGACGTGACTCACAGCAAAAGCTTACCTGGCTGTTTGGATCTCCAAGTAAGTTACATATATGTGGCACTATCTTACTCAGTGTTAAACTCTGAGCTCCAGATCTGGGAATGAAGAACAAAAGAGCACCACTGTGAATCACAGAGCAGGCTTGTGTACACAACACCAGTTTGCAGAAGGTTCTGACTTACGCATTGAGCGTTGCAATAAGGCAGAGGCAAATCCCTTCTCTTGTCCGAAAATTCTTGTGTTTGAATCCTCCCAGCATCCTGTCCCACACGTACTGTGGAAAAGAGAAGAGAAAATGAGACAGGAAAAACAGACAGTGGGGGAAGAAACAGATTCTCTCTTCCAGCAGACATACACTACGCCATCTCTGGAGCTTAAATATAAGATTTAGGCCCATTCAAGAACAACAGGACAAGAAGCAGCAAGACACTTTTAGCTCTGACTAATTCTTTGTTCTGTGCTGACTTTACAGTAACTCCCCACTACCTAAAACAATATTCATACTTACAGAAAGTAAGTACCTTCCAAAGACCCAGAACAACTCTGACATCTGCCAACATATCCCATTCCTGGGAAATCCACCAACACTCACACTCCCATGTGTATCCTGTCATGCAACAGCATTCTCAAGTGAAGCAAATATCTCATAACAAGGTGTAGGGAGATGAAGCCATTTCAGACAGAACCACAGGCGAAAACTCTCTGATGGAAAAAAGTTTTCCTTTTTACACAGCCAGTCACTCACGCTGTAGAGGGCTGTCGAACATACCTGAGGGTTAGCAGCTTGTTCCATGATTTTCAGCAGCAAGGTCTGATCCTGCTCCCTCACAGAGTCCTTAGAATCTCCCAGTCTATCAAGTAAACTTGGCAGAACTGAGGAAAGAAAACAGAAACATCCAAATCCCTCAGGAAAAAACTGACACAGTGGCACAGCCCCTCTGCTCTCCCCCCACCCAATGGAGGAATCAGACCTGCTGCCCTTCAGCTGAGCCTGAAACCACTCAGAGCCTCCCGAGTGCTCTCCTGGGGAGAAACCAAGCTTTGTGTACAGCAGCCAGAGGGGATGCCAGCAGAGCACTGGGGACATTCACACACACACCCTCACCTGTGCCAATCTGGGCCTTGAAGCGATCTTGTAAGCGGGACACTAGTGCGGAAATGATGTCAATGCCCAGGAGAACCACCTGCAGGGACAGGACAGATGGTGTTTTAGTGTGCATTACAGCTGTAATTGCTGCTCAATGCTAAATTCATACATATACATGTCCAGTGTACACAAATCATATACATAACCCTGCAGTATTTGCTGTAATTAATATTTGTAATTAATTGCAATTATTACAATTATAGTTAGAAAACAGTGTGCACTAAGAGCTGCTTAATTATTCACCGGCAGAAATTAAACCCAACACTTTTATAACATAACTGAAACCCAAGGGAAAGACACCTTGTTTGAGAGAAGCTTCAGGACAGGCTGCAGATCAGAAAACCCACCCTGATTAACTACATTTACTAGCTAGAAAAAGATACATTACATACTGAATATACTGTGCAGCCTGTATATGAAACACATGATGACACCCTATGGACCTTGGACACCCTATGGACCTTGATCGTGCTGGTATGAGACATTTCTCTCTAAGTTCCTGGAGAAGCACTGAGGTTAGTCATGCCTGGAAGTGTTAGGTACAACCAGGATTCTGAGGTGGTGCCACCGGGGCTGTCCCAGCACAGCTCAGCTCCCTGTACATACACCTAAGTGTACATATATACACATATACACATACATGTCTATGCTGTCTGTACATACATACAACTGTGCACATATACACATTTTTTTATTTTTAGATTTTAAATTTTATTTTAAACTTTTTGCTGAGTTGGAAGGGACCCATCAGGATCGAGTCCAACTCCTGGCCCTGCACAGGACACCCCAAGAATCACACCACGTGCCTGACAGTGTCCAAATGCTTCCTGAACTCCCATCAGGCTTGGTGCTGTGACCACTTCCCGAGGGAGCGTGTTCCAGTGCCCAAGCACCCTGCAGGTACTTTTCCTGATATCTAATCTAAACCTCCAAATATATAAGCCGATCTACACTCCCTGTACATACACACAAGTATGTGTACAATTTGCACACGTACATATCCACACTCTCTGCACATACCCAGGCCGTGTGCAGGCACAGGGAGCACAGGCACACCCGCCCCGCACAGATAATGCCCATTATCCACACGCACATATCCATGCTCCCTGTACACACCCAGGTCGTGTGCAGGCACAGGGAGTACAGGCACACCCGCCCCGCACAGATAATGCCCATTATCCACACGCACATATCCACGCTCCCTGCACATCCCCAGGCCGTGTGCAGGCACAGGGAGCACAGATAATGCCCATTATCCACACGCACACCCGGGCCCGGCCCGGCCACTGCCGCCGCTGCCCAGCAGGGGGCGCGCCCCGTCCCCGCTGTCGCCGCGCGGCTGCCCCGCCCCTATGCAAATGAGCTCCCGCCTGGCGCGGAGCACTCTGGGTAAGCGCCATCGCCGCCAACAGAAGGGCTCCAACGGGGCGCGGGGCCGCCCCCAGCCGCCGCTCCCCGCGCGGCCCCGCGCGGAGCGCGCCCCCGAGCCGGCCAGCGGGATCGGGAGGGTCGGTGGCGCGCCGCCCCTCGCCGCGACCTAGGCCGCAGTTCGCCCTCCCCTACAGGCGGCGCGCCCTCAACAGCCTCTCAACCGTCCTTATCTGGGGGTTGCGCGGCTGCTCAATGAGCGTGTGGCGAGGGCAGCCCTGCTAACGCCTAAAGCAACACAGCAGCGCCCGCTCCGTGCGCGGCGCAATTTTTGGAACCTCGCACCGCGGCGAGTGCCCGGCGCGTCCCAATGACACCCGCCCCGCGGCAGGGAAAGCCCGACCGACCAGAGCCCGACCGGGCACCCGTCCTGGTGGCGTGTGTATGGAGACTGCTGCGGTCTGACACACCCGGCTGACGCCGGCAGCCCTCCCACTGCCCCCCTCCCATCAACAACCAATGTCCCGAAGAAAGCCGCTGTCCGGGATACCCGCTGTCCACACTAAACCCCTCACGTTCCACGCCCGGGTCACGCTGTTTTAACTCCTGCTGGAGTCGCCACGGCTGCTTTGCATGCCAGCGGTCAGTCCACAACAACCCTCTGTCTGTCCCATGGATTCAGCTCCGGAGCAGCCAGGGAGCAGCTATGCATGGTGCGTACAGGAAACAGCCTACAACGCCATGTCAAGGCTGCTAAAAAAAATTTTCTAAATACAAGCCCCTGGATCCTAACTTCTCCCAACACACGTTCTCCAAACAGCTCCTGCAGTTTTCCCCCTCGGAGTAACAGATCCTTCAACCGTGTAATTTTTTTTTAATTCAACATCATTTGCAGCATGCCGACAAGATCTAGAATCTATTTGTACGCCAAAGGAGAATTTTCCTCGTGCTTCTGTTAAGCCGTGTTTCGTTTTCACATTCATCTTGCACACTGGATTTAATCTACCATTGACAAATGCTCAGCCAGCTGCCCTAAGCTCCATGGCTGCCCGCTTGTCTGCCAGCTCACCCGCAGCCTCCCGGTTGGGGTCTGGCAGCAAGAGAGTGGGCTCCGGATCCTCATTAGTGGAGCGATGCTTTTAGGGAAAATCAATGGGATTCTGAGTGCCAGTCACCATTCACAGCTGTCTGATTAGAGTCCCATCACAGAAGCATCCTGCACAGAGATAAGTGTGCTGCCTGCAATTACAGAGATGTGCCCCAGGGGTAAATTCGATCCTGGGAGAGGAAGGGATCCATCTCTTCTTCAAACTGCCTGCAAGCCAGAAAGAGTGAGGGGAACTCATCGCTCAAACATGAAAGGAAACACATGCACAGTGCAAACATACCCTGCAGTTCACCCCCAGGATGAGGCTGGGAGGACAAGCTAGGCTTCCCAAGACTTTTTGCTGTTGTGGTTATAAAAATGGGGATTTATTGAGCACAGTGATTACAGTGGCGCTTGGACAGCTACTGAGGAAACAGACACTGGGGTGAGCAGATGTTATTCTCGACCATGCTGGACTCATTTATCAACCCCAATGTGCCACCTGCCTCAAACTCCTGAAGGTCAGAGGTAAAAAGCTGAAATCATGCATGGATTGAGAGAGCCAGTGGATCCACTACAGACAGATAACAGACAACCCCGGGCATGGCTGACAAACAAATGCATAATGAATTGAATTCCAGCCCAACTGTTGCATTGGACTGACTGCACTGAAGAGCCCACCTGTTCATCACTGAAGTAGTTAGTCAGCTCTGCCTGAATTACCACACCTAGGAGCAGGAGGAACCTCAGGAGAGGGGAGACTCTCAGGGCTGGAGCAGGGATGGGCCCCATCAGCAGCCACTCCACTCCCTGATCCCATGGCAGGGCCTCTCTCCAGAGAAGCCAGCTGGCCGGCACAGCTCCACACCAAGGCACAGGAAGGGCAGCTCTCCATCCAAAATTCCAGATAATGCTGCAGTGCTGATAACTGCAGAGTTATTCCAGGCCTTTACATCAGCACAGGTCTTTTAGCCGCTACTTTATACAGGTCCCCAAAAGAGCGATCTCAGAATCAGAAACACACAGTATTGTGTGCTCCGTCTGAGACTCTGCTGCTCTGCTTATTTGACTCCTGAGGTTCCCCAATATAGTCAATAATAGTCTGGGTGGCAAGTTACACCACCGAGAATTCAGATCCATTGGCATCTGCTGCTGCTTTGTCATGTCATGGAGTACTTCCTGTAGGTGCCAAGGGCTGTCAGCAAGCCCTTCTCCTGCCTCTCTCTGACTGCCAGGTCAGTAAAGAATTAGTTCCAGGATGCCACACAGCCTTTCCCAATACTTTTTTTTTTTTTAAAGAGGTCAACAAAAAGTTACTTCAAAGAACTCAAAGCATCTGTTCTTTAATACCTGGGTATTACACACCTAAATATACTCCCATAAAAGGCTAAGAAAGCTGCACAATCCAGCAGCAGCTGATCCGGCACAAAGTGACCAGAGTGAATCTCAGCCTCGGGGTACCCTGACAGCCTGCACAAACTGTGGTGGGGAGAGGCAAACCCTTTCCTCCACTCTGCATCATGCCACAAGCAGCAGAGATGTGAGGGCTGCTGCACAAACCTTTATCCCATGTCTCTTGCAGAGAAGCATCAATGGGCTGAGCAGCACATCCCCACGGAGTGGTTTCGCTCTGCTGGCCTCCTGCTGGACCTTCCACACCTGGCAGCTTGGGAACCAAATGGAAATGCTGGAGAGAGCTCCTACCCCAGCTGTGTCACCAGCTTGCTTCATGCTGTTTCAACATGCTCATCTCCACCACTGGTGACACAGCTTGGCTATTTCACTTTGAAGCTTCTGCCTAGGATGTTTTTCTTGGACGAGGGAAGGGAGGTGGAAGAAAAGACTTCTAAGTCTCACCATGAAGAAAAGGATTTGTGAGAGAATTTAACCGGGTTTTTTTGAACACTTGCTTAGATTGTCTTTCGGATTCATAAACAAAGACATGAAGACACACTTGCATACTTTAAGTATGCAAATTTAATATATTTCTGAAAACAGGACAACACTTCAGACTACTTACTGGGAAACTTGAGGCAAGCACTGATGCCCCACATCACTGCCTGTCTGAGAGCAGTTCTAATTCCTCAGGACATGAAACATCCACCACAACTGAAGTGGGCACAAAAGACCGAGCAAGCACTAAAGTTAGATGACATTTGCAAATTTAGTTTTGAAGTTGAGTACATATTTTGGGTCAGCACAACAGTAACAAAACTCCTGGCAGACAGAGAAACGTGAAGTTAACTTATGAAATGCTGACTGCTGTATTCCACCTGCACTCGAACACAACCACATCCACTCTGGAAGAGTCCATCTCCTTCTACCATTCCAGCACTTAACATTTCATGTTCCAAGGCAGGGATCACATCTGCACTGGCAGCATGAGTACATCTCCCCAGCCCAACAACCCTAGCAGATCATGAGTTGTTCTGTACAACACAATTTGCAAAACCATCACCAGCAACAAGAAGGCAGTAAGAGCAGCACAACTGGTTTTACTGGCATGACTACAAGTTGTGGTCTAAGAGCTGAACAGGGGAAGATTTGAAATAGTTATTCCTGGGTTCTTTCTCTAGATCCATGAGATACCATCCATTCTACCACAGATACCACCTTCAAAATCCCCACACAATTTTGAGTGCTGGGCCATTGATTTGCCATTCAATACAGCAATGCCTCAAGAGAGCATCTGCTTGGTTTGAATATACAAGTTTTTACACTGGAACACGGATCACAATATCTTGAAGTAGCTAGCTGGAGGAAAAATGACACATTTATTTCTTATCTACCACCAGTTTCTAAATCTGTGAAGTTTAATGTGTGAGTTTTTCTTTACCAAACAATCTCAGAGTGACTTTCTTTTGTGTCTTATGATACTGATGAGAGGCCAGATATCTATTTTGGATTTAGAAAAATGGAAAAAAGAGCTACAGAAACCATTCAGAGGGTTTTTTTTCTACCCCACTATACAGGTGATCAGTTATTCTGCCCAAAGCAAGGAGTTACACTAAGCAATACCAGATCAAAGACTACTTATGGCTGAGAACAGTCATGGTGGGTCAGGAACATCCCAGGCACTCTGTCCTTCCTTAGCAGGGACACCACATCCTGTATACTGGAGATTATCAGCACTGAGGGGCTCCTAGCATCACTGGATGCAAATCAGAGTAGCAGCACACTGAGCAGACCTGACAGGATTTAAACCACACAATGGTTTTCATCTCTGTATCCCTTTTCCCAGTCTCTCCTACTATGTCATGCTTGAAGACTTTTTCTTTTCTCTTGGCAATACATCCAGAGATGTCTGTCTCTTTCTGAGGACAGCCTTCTCTACGGGCAGTGAATCACAGAGGTTGCTCATGTTGTCTGTGCTGTGGCACTACCTCAAAGGAAAATCCAGAAGGCAGTTACTGCCCTGTGCTTCTCCACACAGACAGGTTCCCAAAGCTCCACTACTTGTGGTCTCCTCTCAGTCCTTGTCTCTGTCCAACATCATCTTGCAAGTTTATTTTCCCTAGGCCCCCATACCAACACGACTCTGAGCTCCTCTGATCCTTGCAGGCCGACTGAATCACCTTTCCTCGCTGTGATGACAGCCAGTAGTATCCCAGCAGTCCCCACACTACAGTCCCATCCATCTGAGCTTCCAACAAACGCCTCACACAACACAAGGAGCAACACAACTTCCCACTGCTCCCTCCAGTCCTCTGAGACTGGAGAGAGGGAGAACTGCAATCAGCCCATCTCATTAACCCCCCACTGCTCCAATGCAACAGAGCTCAGAGCACAGCTCAGCACTTCTAAATTACTGCATCTAAAAAACTATCACGAAATCTGTGAATTAAGGTTCACTGCTCACACCAAAATTCTGGGGACCAGTTTACTTGATGCCAACTCACAGAGCCTATAATAGTTCAGCACTGTGGGACAGTGATAAAGGAGAGTAAAGCCTATGTGACAAGTGACAGGCTGCCAGGGTTCACTGCTGGACTGGAAGCAGGTGAACTAAAACACCCAATGAAACCACCAAGCAAAAACCTGGTTATTAAAAGTTCTCCTTCATTTACAAACCTGGGAACAGATGAGCAACTCAGTAAATATTGCCTAGATCTAGAGTGAAATAAATCCCAGAAGGACTTAAGTAATTTAAATGTTGGGAAGTATTAAGAAAAAGTTGTCAGAAATGATCAATACATAGATGTATTTTTACTCCTGCTGTTAGGACACAAGGGTATATTTCCTGTGCAAAAGCAAAAAATCCGAAGAACACCTTTCTGGATCCAGAAAAGAAAGCCAACAAAAAACCCTCAGTTGTCTCTTGATCTCAGAGCTACAGATCTGGTATAACGCATGAGTAATTAAAAGCAATTTAAGGAAATGTACCACAGAGCAAGAAGTTATCACTACAAAACCTCCACAAAGACAAACAGAGTGATGCTTAAAACAACATGATCACTGTGAAATGTGGTCATCCACTTGCAGGAGAGCTGACAAGTATATCCTAAGTGAAAGGGCTGGAGCGAGTCAGCCCTCAGCCACACTGCTCCCTGCCCTGCCTCTGCTCAGGGGAACTGAAGGGATGAGTTCCAAAGAATAACTAATTCACTCTCTTTTGCAAAGATTCTGAACTGGTCCTTGAATTGTTGCACGTGATGAGAAGAAGAGCAGCCACTGGGCTCTGTCCAAAGGACACAGAGGGAATCACACATTGCAGAGTCACCACTGTGGAGCACAGGTGGCTCTTCTACCTCGAGCGAGGTCAAAACACCAGACAGCACAGCAGGTAAATCACCACTGACATAAACGCCAGTTGTGCTCCATCTCCAGGGAAGCAGCACTCATGGTAATAGAACAGGAGGCTTGCCAGTTGAAAGCAGAGCCCCAGCTTATTTCACGCTTCCACATCTCAATTACCCCAAACACTGCTGAAAACCAGGAGCATTGTTTTAGAAAGGTGGTCCTGTTTATGCAGCACCTGACAGGTATGGATACCTGCACAGCAGCACTCAGTGCTTAGTGTCTTCATATGAAACAACATCAAAATGAAACACCTGCACTACCAACTGCTATTACCTTTGGTTCCTCACCACAAAGCAGTTATATATCTTAGTCACAAACACTGCCACTATTCTATACGTTTCCATTGCCTCCAGCTGAGCACTTACAGTCAGTTTCTCAGCCAATAAGGAAAAATGAATGTAGCTCTATGACCAATGATGAGATCATGCCTCAGCATCAGCTTAGGATCAGGACCACCACATCCTTGTAGCTTTGGTGACCAGCTGCATCTCAGAAGTTCAAGGCATAATGAAGCATCAGACAATGAGTGCTCCTACAGAAAAGCAACTAGAATATGTCAGAGAAAGGAAAAAAGCCATTGCATTGCCCTGCTTTGTTTATCATAGGTAAACTGAAAGCCTTTCTTATGGCAGCTAATAAATTGCTAGCACAGCACAATGTGCCTTATTAAAAGACCAGGTTAGTTCACCTAATAACATTGCTTTCCCCTCCATTAGAGGCAAAAGGCTGCTACAGTGCACAGAGCAAGTGAGAAATCGCACTGGTAATTTGCCTTTAGGCAGAGCCTTATTAGCTGGAGCACCTCAAAGCTTCTAGCACAGAAGCACTGACCCCAACTCCATCTCTAACACCGACAGGAATAGAAAAGCTCAGCATATTCTAATATTGAAATAGAAGTGCTTCCGAGGTTTAGACAGCATGTGATAAAAAACAAGGCAAGCACATAAGCTACCAGAAAATCACCAACAGTCCTCTTTGCTCCCTTAGGACTCACAAAGACTAGAAAGAACTCTGAGGATGCTCAAATATCCAGATATTCCCCTTGATCACTAGTTCCCAAGCTTCTGAACATCTGCACTTCCAGATTACACCATTCAATACACCCTTTTATGAGCAACAGCAATCCTGTGATGACAGGCTGCATGGACAGCCTCATGAGGAGGGCACCAAATAGGTGCAGAAACAGCCAAGTCCCACCAGCTGCTGGAATGTGAAAAAAGCTGGGGATCAATCTGGGAGGCTGAGCAGCCACTGTGGTGAGGAGTAGGCAGCAGCTGACTTGAGCAGGGGAGTTACTAGGTGGTGGCACAGTTAATGAGGCTTTGTTCTTGCCTTGTTTGGGAAGAAAGGAACACATGCAGTCAAGAATGCAATAGCATTTTCAGTAGCCACAGCCTTTGTAAAACTCTGGAAACACCTTAACCTAAAGCTTTCACAGCACCTCCCAGTCCTGCACAGACAGACTGCTCAGCTTGTACCACACAGTCCTACACCCTTGAGAAGAGTCCCCAGGCATCCTACTCATACCCTTTCTGACCCATTCAGGAGAAAGCCCTGAGGAAGACCCCTAAAGGTATAGGTTAAACCACTTCTCAGTCTCTCCTACACCAGTGAGGGGTGCACCTGAGCTTGTTTTAACCCAGCATCTAGAGCAGCCATAAAATCTAGCACAACCTATACAGCAGATGTGGTGCTTCCCACAGCTTACTGTTCAATAAGACGGTTAAGTGAAGACTGAGGCTTCTGGTTTAAGCTGTTGGCTACATCAGTTTCCTCTTTTACCATTCTCTCAGTCCCTCCAAGGTACAGTTAGTTTCTGTCTTTCAATTCATGTCAAACAACCTAAAGGGAAAACTTGCAAAGGTTTGCCCTCAGTGACTCCAGCTACAACCAGGACTCCAGAAAAAACAATGCCACAAGAACACAGAAGGGCACAGTCCCAGCCCTGACGTGCTCACCTGAGTGTGCCCGTGCAGGTAGAACCAGACCTCACATCAGCAGATGTACCAGTGCCCACTTGCAAGCTGGGCGCTGCCACCATGCTCTCTACTTAAACCACCGCGTGATCCCAAAAGGGGACAGGGACATTCCACTGAAGTGACACAACTGGCCCAGGCCTAGCACCCTGCAGACCTTCTTACACAGCTTCTGGCTCAGCAGCTCCAACCTCATGCAAGATTCTTGCAACTGTGTCTCTCTTACACTCAGCTCTTAGCACAGTTCTTGATCTATTCAGGCATCACTTTTTAATATCTTTTAACTTTTAGCAATTAGGTCTCTTCCAAGACTTTAATCTGTCCAGTCTAGGAAACAGAAATCAATTAAAAAGATTCTGCCTCTGCTCATGTAAAAGGTCATGCTAACTTAGAGGCTAATTCTTTCCACATGCTTCAGAACTAAACCCCACGTCACCTAACACACAGAAAACAAAA
This sequence comes from Corapipo altera, assembly GCF_003945725.1. NCBI lineage: Eukaryota > Metazoa > Chordata > Aves > Passeriformes > Pipridae > Corapipo > Corapipo altera. The sequence continues at coordinate 23,122,659 of NW_020884877.1, forward strand.
ATTATTTAATGTTCCTCTCCTTAACTCCTTTTGACCTCTGTGTCTTTTCCTTTGCCTTCTTAGCTGTCATCATCGAGATCTGGAGCAACAGCTGATGCATCACTCTACTGAGCTCTCACGAGAGAATAAAACATCTGTTCTCATCCCTCAGACTGAAAACAGACGCCTTTTTAGTTGTGTCCAACAGATACTCAATTATATGACAGCACAGGGAAGCACAATGCATCTAAATGAGGGCACATCCTTGGGCCACATGGGTGCCTGGCATGTGGTCAGGAACCCAAAGAGGTTTTGCAGTCTCAGGCAAGCTACTCATCCAGAGGCATCTGGGGTCCGAGACACCTGCACATGGACAAGGGTAGATTTCTTGCCTTGGCACTTGGAGGCTGCTATGTCTGCAGAACTGCTCTGGAGCAAACACCACGTGCACCAAGCCCAGCAGCTCAGCTGGGTACTTGTGGCTTTTCTAATAAGCTGTCTGGAAAACCCAATTCCATACAAAAAACACTCCTCATCATCCTACTCACCTGATATTCCAGATATAAAACAGGTGACAGTTGTTTGACTGTAGGATAACTGTTCAATAAAATCTGCCTGGAAAGATTTTATTGGCTATTGGCTACAAAAGAACTCCTGCAGCTGGCACTAGTGGAAGCCCAGCCACAGCAGATCAAGGTGAACAGCCTGCCAATCACTGGTTCAAGATCCAACTTGGGACACGAGGGTGGGCTGACACTGGTAAGGCAGCTCAAGCAGTGCCCATGGCCAAAGTGCTCCAGTCTCCAGAACTGTTTAAATGGAGAGATATTTTACAGATTAAAAAAAAAACAAAAAAAACAAAAAAAACCCCCCCCCCCCCCCCCCCCAAGAAAAGCCAAACCAAAACAGAAAAACAACAACAACAAAAAACCAACCACAAACACCTCAAGGGAAGAGGAAGGAATTCTACATCCTGCATTGCTTGAAGGAGCCAGCACTTTGTTAAGGGAAAAGAATAAGCCATCTGAGCAGCTGACAGCACAAGTGGAAAACCAACTGGAAAATTATAGGGACAAACCACACACATTTTGGTTTCTATATCCAGCTCTAGAAACACATTTAAACAAGTCAGGCAAATAGCTCCTATCAGTGCTCTGGTGCCGCAGCTACACAAACAAACATCCCTCATGCTGGAGGTTTCCACAAATTCTTGCGGACTAATACAAGAAAGGTATTAATTAAATGTTCAACTAAATCATTAGCTCTTGGATTAACTATCTTGGATGGAACTCTTAAGAAACTGAAATACATCAGAGGAACAGAAGCTATAAATGTAACCCAAGAAGCCACTCAAGAGTTCAGCGCAGGGCACACAAAGAGCTGACACCCCCCAGGTACCTCCTGGACAGGCTCTACTCACCTTTCCTTTCACAATGCTTTTACTACACTTTTCTCTCCTTCACAATTCTCATCATTACTTTCAACACGAAAAAGAGTAAGCTGAATCAAGTGTTTAAATAACCATTTTGATTGTGATTTTAAAAGATTGATGCCTTGTTTTGTAATTCTGTTATTTTCTAAGAGGTTTGTTCTCCCTGGACACTTGTTAACAAGAACAGCCTGGTAGCTTCCTGCTGAACAGGATACACTGTATATTTATGCAAGCAGTTAACAGCACAGCATATCTTTATAAAAATGCAGAAATTTAATGTAATACAGCTTAGTAAAAGAGATTGTGTCATGTTTCAGGGGGAGGGAGGCAGTTTTTTTGCCCCAACATTGCAGAAACTTACAGCAACACTGAAAAGCAATTTTGAAGAAGAATAAATGTAACTGGCAGAATTCGAGTCACATTTCTCCTCAGAGAAGAAAGGGAAGAACAATTTTCTAAATATTTCATTCTTGTTCAAATCAACAGGTTTTATGAAGGAAGCATAGAAATAGTTGTAATTTGTGAAGGAAGAGACTTCTTAAAAGACTCTGTCTCTTAAGCTGTCCCCTGTGGTCATCACAAGCACATTCAAAGGGGGATTTACTTATTTACTTTTGTTTCCAAAAGATTTTAAGGGAGGCTTGGTGGAAATTTCTAAAGCACAAATTAAATGCCAGCTTGAACTGAAATATGCAGCACCTAGAGGGACCGATAATTCTAAAAATGTGCCCTTCACAACTTTGAAACCTTTTTATTCTACACCATCTTATCTCTTTTTTATTCATACTGATTGGAAATGATGCAAGCCTTCCTGTTCCTCTAACTTCCAAAGCAATTTCTTTCCTCCCAGACACGTATTCCAAACTGAAGTGTCCCATTAGTATTACTTTTTGTCTCAAATACAGTAACCTCTTTTACACAGAAGGGAAAGCATGGTTACTCCAAGAGCTCCAAGAGCCAAAAATCTGATGCCTTGTGAATTCTGAAACAAGACTAACAGAGTGCTGGATGTGATAGTGTGCCACTGCTAACCTGACATGAAAAGGATGCCAGATTGCTGCCTCCCATCCCATCCAGCCCTAGTGCACATTCCATATCGAATTAAATGACACAATAGCTCTTTACTTTCAGCATAAGAATAGGCCTCACCAATAAAATCAGGTTAGAAGGTGTCTTCAAAGACCAGTTAGTTCAATACCATCCCCACCCCACTGCTCAAATTAGATCAGGCAGGTCACATTATTACAAAACTTTTTTTTTTTTTATTTGATTCTTAACATATAGGTCCTCAGCTGGAACTGATTTCAAATGTTCATTAAAACCTGAAAGTTTTATATATTCTAGCTAGAAGCAGCCCTGCCAATTCATAAACAGGTTTAATGAGCTTCTGTGTCACCACATGCAAGACCTTGCTGACAGACTGTGAAACAGCAAAACTGTTTTTTTTAATCCTTCTCTAGGTACAGTAGTATAAGCCAGGTAACAATTTGTAGCCCCCAAAGACTACAGCTACATGATCTGATCCATGACAACTTGGAATTCAACAGGGTTTCATGCAGGTATAAAGGATCTGCAACATAGATCAGGCAGCAAGATACACACATGCATCAAGTGCAAATACTGCCAGTCATATCAGGAATTGGTACATTCTTTTCAGCAAAGAAATGGCATTGGGCTTTTGGTTCCTTTATCTAGGTTTTGTTTAACTTGACATCATCTGATAAAAGTAAAAACTTCAAAGTCACACAGAGCTATAGGCTTCAATTACTATTTCTCTATCAGTCTGTCAATGGCAATGTGGTTCTGGAAGGAGGAGGGATTGCTGCTGGCAAGTCTCTTGCAGTCTACGGCACAGAGGATATTTCAGCTGAAATGGAGACTGAGTTTCACAGACAGTAACTATGTCAGACCAGAAAACATCATTTAGGGGACTTAAAGTATGACAATGCCCAAGGATAAAACCAAGAAACATAACATTCTTTCCTGATAACACTACTTGTAGTGGTTAGAGATCAAGTGGCTGCTTTTTCTTAAGCACAGACATTGTAAGGGAAGTCAAGCAGATAGCTGCTAAATCTTCCACAAAATGAACATCACGAACCACTTCAGAAGCAGATCCAGATACAATTATGTCTCTTCTTGCCCTTCATCTTTTTCCTCCTGTAGGTTAATAGCACTTTCCTGCACCCTTGCAAGACAGGAAATACAAGGTAGGGTTTTTCATGAGTTTTCATATCCTCATCTGGGAACTACAAAGCGTTATTACTATCATAAACTTGTCACACTGAGGTCTAGCAGTACTGTATGTTGGGAAGTTGTAATATTTGGCTACTTCAAATACATCTGCCTGCAGTGTTGGGACTGTGCCAGCATGCAGTTCAGTAACAAATGAAGTTCAGTCTAAGATCTATACATGCAGGAAAAAAATACCCAGGCAGAACTACTTGTACACTCACATCACCATTTAAAGAGATTTCTCCCCCATCCTTCAAAGGACTTGGAATTTGAGTATGCACATATACATTCTGTTCCTTGTCTCCGAATTCATACATCAAAGAAAATGCCACAAACACAAAGCAACACAGAAGCAAAGCACAGATTCTTCATTAACTCTTTATTTGAAGAAGAGAACTGCAAGAGAGGTGCAGGCCCTGCACTGTTTTTTGATGTATCTTGACATTTTCATCAACCAAAAGTAAGGAATTTGGATTTGCTGCTACCAGCCAGATTCTGACCAACAGACCAGCACAAACCCAGAGTCTGAAGCCAGCTATCTGCACTAACACTCTCCTCAGAAACGGAACAGGGAAACCAGCAGTCACCTTTTGATGACTTATACATTTCTCACCTTTTTGATGACTTAATTCAGACCTTTAAAAATCACCTAAATTTTTTAGAAACAGATTTTTAGCTACTAAGAATTCAGAATTTTTAGCTACTAAGTTCATTCAGTCTACTAGGGAGATCACTTGCTTTTTAAAGAGTAGTCCAGTTATGTGCTGACGTGATTTGATGGTTTAAGTGACTCATTAAATAACCCAAGGTAGTGAAAACTTTATTTTGCAAGACAGATTAAGTCAGCAGCATTAGTTTTCCATAAAATTCTTCTTGATCACTGGATAATTAGGACTAGAAGTTAGGATATGCCAACATCAACACCTCCCTTGTATCATTTTTCCCCAGCAAGAAATACAAGGTCTCGGCCAAAATACCCATGGAAAGCAATCCAAAATCCCTCCTTATGAGGATATGAGAAGGGATACAACACCAATCAACTAGCACTGATTTTATTTTCACTTGTGTAAAGCAGCATGCAGGCAAATAGCACCCTTCCAGCCTACACTGTCTCTGCAAGAACTTGAAGACATTTTCTGATTTTACAGAAAGGAACTGGTGTGCTCCCAGCTGACTCTGGGCACCACAAAACAGACTTGCAGCAGAGCCAGGCTCCCAAGTCTGCTTCCCAAGGCTTTGGTCAGGTCCTCTTCCCACATACAGGAGATATGGGTCTCAATATAGTTGCCCTACAACCACACTGAGCAAAGAGCAAGCCCAGCACCTGCCACACGCAGCAGGGAGCTGACAGACATATGTAGCTCTCCTTCCTAACTAAGTTTGATGAGAAGAGCAGCACAAGTCAAACCAGTTTTCTGCTCACATAATAACAGTTCAAGAACTTCTTTTGAGGCAGGCCTAAAAGAAAGCCTAAAAGTCATTGCTTGGTTCTTCCAAGCTCTCAGTGCACTCATTTGGCCTCTCCCACTACAGCAGCTGCAGTTCAGCCCCAGTGCACATGCAAGGTGCACTTTTCCCCAGGCTGCAAAGCTAATCCAGAATACCAAAAAGGTATCTCCGACAAGGAACAGGCAGGAAAGATGATGCCCATAGACACAGTCACAAATCAAAGCACTGTTAACACCACCCCTCACTTATGCCATGTACATCAGATGACTGTGAGACACTCTGTAAGCACAGTGACCACCAAGGAAAACAGCCCACCTGACTTGTGCAGGACAATTCTGCTGCAGCCAAGAGAACAAGCCTCCAAGACCATTTCTCTTCTCCACTGCTGCTTTCCAGGCTGTACATGCAAGAAGTTCACTCAGAGGAGACTGGCTCGAGCCCTCTGTCTCCAAGGGCAAAATTCTCCATGTACACAGATCAATCCTACCATCTTCTACTGGTGCCCTCCTCAGAAATGCCTTCATTCCTATCACCACACTCTTGATCACAGCAGAAGCTCCTAGTCAGGGTGACATATCAACATTGTGACCCACTTGTCTGCCACGGCATGAAAGCTTCAAAACAGTATCTCCTTGGTATGACTGTAGTTGCACTCACCCCATCTGCCAGCACGCTCTTTTCCCTGCCACATGCTGTGTCTTTCTAGAGATTACAAAAACTATTTCTGCCCACAACAATGCCTTTAAAGCTTCATCCCACATCTTCTCCCACCTCTTTATTAATGACACTGCTACAGAACTGGAGCTGGAAACCAGAGCAGCTACCATAAAATGGCTAAAGATTTCTTTAAATATTCATTAAATTATGAAGATGTTACACCTCCAAGGGCAGATAATCCCTGAGTGAAAAGGAAGCATAAGCAAGGCCCCTGCCTTTGAGCAGATTAACCTACAGGCCAGTGAGGTTTTGTTCTTCTCTACCCTTCAATTACTTATCACCTTTCTGGAATGAAAAGGGCAGTGTGCCCTCATCCCAGAATCCCACCAGATCTATCAGCAATTAGAGGACGCCTCAGCCCAGACAAAGGTCTGCCAACACACTGCAGAATAAGGCACAAACTACCAGCCTCATTTGGTACAGGTAAACAATTGTAGCGGAAATCACACTGAAGAGATTTTGCAAGCAGGGACTTGAACAAGAGTGGTGATTGACTTTTCCCATATCCTCCAAGAGAAGGATAAAGAGAAATCCTCTTAGATTAGCTATGAAGAAAATTAAACATGAAGAGCAGAGTGGCACTGGAACAGACAAATTCAGGAGGCTGTGAAATCTTCAAAGGACATATTTTAAGCACAGGTCTGACAGAATACAGCTGGGTACATTAATTTGTCTTCTGTGAACAAACAATAAACTGGATTTCACTATTTCCTGAAGTCCTTTACATTACAATACCTATAAAGCGTCAAAGTTTCCTCTTTGCCATTAAAAATACATAACAATGAAAGGCACAGTGATAGGCTGTTACTGGCAATGTACTGAAGAAATACATTACACTGGCTAATAGAAGTTACTCCCCAGGGTAAGGTTGACACCCTCGTTAACAAACTTTCCAATAGGGCTTATATCAAGATTAATGTCCAACCATGATGTATATAAAGGCTATGGGTTAACCTTAGACTTTCTCTTCCACACCTGAAACTCAAACCACATTCATCATTTCTTTCCCTGAAGGATCCTTAGCTAATTCTACACCAGTGATCCCAACCTAAACACAAGCACAAATAGAATTTTCTTCTCAACAAAACTTACTTTAGGCCCAGCTTTGAGAAGTCTAGAGTGTGTACATAATGAGATTTATTGGAATAATAAGTTAGGGAAGCACTCAGAACATGAAAGAGCTTTCTCCTTGCGGCAAGCAAGATGCAAGGAGGCATTTAGGTTCTATCAGGCTGAGATGCTCCAAGACCAATAAAACTCCTCACACTTGTGACAATCATTATTCAACAGCAAACAATAGGTCTTTACAAACTTTTGGCTATTCAGAACAACTTTCTAATCACCCGTACTAACTTCACAAACCACACATGCCGGACCCTGCATGAAAGGGAAATAATGTTAGCATATTCAGCATACCCTGTCTTGGCTTCCTTCTCAGTGTGACTCAGTTGTGCTGCACTGCCACAGGAGACCAGCTACTAAAGCCCAAATAACACATAGACCAACCCTTTTCCAATTAAATCAAATGGATTTATGCCACACTAAGTGAGACAGACCTTGTAAAAAAGTCCCCAGGCCACTCAAATCAATATAAAATTCACTTTAGGCTTGTAGTATTTTACCTCATTAGGGACAAGTTCAAATTGCATGAAAGTGTGTCAAGAAGGAAATTTGCACAATTTCCCAAACCTTCAGATATGTGAAGTGTCTTCCCCCCATGTAGTTAAGATCCACCACTGAATCAAACCCCAGGGTGAGGTCTATGGTACAACGTATTCCTCAGCTGTTGGCTCTGGAGGGAGCAAGAAACAAGCTGATCATAAGTTAGACATCCTTCCCCAACTACAGAGGTCTTGACATCAGCCCTCATTTTCAAATCCCTACAATGAGCTTATACAGCCAGTATCCTCATCTTAATAAGCACAAATATTTTCCCAAAAGAACAAAAAAGTGACCTAGGAGAAGAGAAAGACATTATGTACTTGGACACTGCATACTGTCAGTCAGTGGCAGAGCTGCCAGCAGAACCTGAGTCCGTAACAGCCTGGTTCCTGCACGAAGAACCAGCCCTGCACCTCTGCTGACTCAAGCTGTGACTGATGTTCACAACTTGTGCTCCCACGCCTTGCAAACACTCACTGCTCCTCATACAAGAGAGGACATCAAATAGCCCAGGTTACCTGGAAATAGAAATTTTATTTGAAAACCTTCTCTCAGGAGATTTTTACTTCTACGGACAGCCTAAATACTATAAAGGTAGAGACCATCAAAACATATTAGTTCCCACAGGCTAGTCATACACGTTAACCTGTAGTACTCTTATCACATTATTGCAGTGCCTATTCATGCAAAACCACAGGGAAAAAATACAATCTAGGTTAGGGTTTCCTAAAAATTCATATGCAGCCTCTGAACTCTTCAACAGATTTTCTACCGAGCTTTCATCTGAACACACATGAACAAAATGTCCAACAAACTTCCAAGCGGGACACTCTGCACCACTACTGCAACTGTGTCCCCTCTTGCAGCCTTTAATGCAAAGCATAACCTCCTACAGGCATCTTTCTGCCTGCAAACACCACAAGCAGGACAGAAACAAGCCCAAAAAGTCTGCTGGTGTCTGCAAGGTATCTAAAGCGTCATCTCATGAGCCACCCAGCAAATACACTGGACTGCTGTTCTGACTACCTACACAGAAGAGCTTGGCTGTGGCACAAATCTGTGGTTTGTAAACCTGCATTTTGTCACTACCACCTCTCTTTTACCACTTCAGCAAGCAGTGGAGGGAGAAAGGTTTGTACAAGCTGAGTCAATAGCAGGCTCTTCACTCTTGACTATCGCTCTCCTCTTATTCACATGAAATAAAATCCACACAGCTCCTTCACAGGCCAGACTGGGAGCAGTAATGGTTGGCTGACAAGGATCTGCAAGAGAACCTTCCTTTTTTCAAATCTACAGTGTGCAATATGCCTGGGAAGGGGAGAATGGCAGGGCTCTGCCTCTAGTCATTTCCCAAGAGCCCAAAATACTGGAGGCACAACTGCAATTACCTGCTGCTAAGGCTGCCAGCTCAGCATCAACTAAGCCCTTCCCATGGCTCCGGAGTGAATTCACTATGGTGGTTTTAGGAACTGGGTAAACAGACCAGGCCCAGCAACTGGATCCTGTCAATACACTTCTCCCTCCTTTAAACAACCTCCTTGAGACCTGGGGGAAGAAGGCATCATTAATCTGGAACGAGAAGCATCTGGATGTGGCATTAGCTAGAGCAACCTGCATATACAAGCAAGAGAGAAGACACCTTTTCCCCTGGAGCTAATCTCTGCAAGGGCACCTGCTTTCCCAGCAAAACTTTACACCAGCAGAAACCCAGTACCCACTCAGTTGTTCACAGTTCAGCAACCTAGACAAATGGTCTCTAACTTGTAATTGTAATTTTCTGACACACACAAAATCCACCTGCAGTAGTTTAATCATGTTTTTATACTTAAAGGGCCAAGGCTAGCAAGCAACCCATCTAGTTTCTCTTCCACACAATGAGGAATCCTTCTCAACAGGAATTTGTGGAGCAGCCTCCATACTTTGGGGAGTGACTTACAGCTTCATAGAAACATAAGGCAGAAAATTATGAGCGTGAAAAATAACCAGGGATTTCCTCTCCACGATGGAGTCACCTTGCCTGCCAGCCTATTTCAGTCACACAGACAGAGGAGGGCTCCCTCCCACCATGTCTGGTTTTCCTAACACTGGTTCTGTACCTTTCCCTCCGAACAGAGGTGGCAACTCTGCACACCAGTCTCTTTCGATCAGTCACACCAGAGCAGCCCAAGGAAGCTCTAAACCAGCCTGGCAAGCAAAAGCTTCAGACTGCCAGAGAGCTGTGGAGGGCAGAGCACCAACGTGCCCCAGGTGCCAAGTCACCTAAAGCAACTGCTGGTGCAGCAAAGAAGGGAGGAGGAACACCTCCTCCACATGAAGCAGGAGAGAGAAAGAACCTTTACCGCTGTTTCAGCAAGTATGCTTATATCTTCAGGGCAGTTTCTTTTCCACTCAGAGGGCAGAAGGGAGGCAGGATGCACTGCAACTATTCTGCACCACTTTTAATCCAAGTCTCACAAGGTCCTATTTCTGTAGCTCCAGAAAGATGAAGTGGGAAAGAAAAATTAGAAAGGTAAGTCAGAAGAAGGAGAAGGAGTTAAGTCAGGAGAGAGGAATAGTCTTACCTCCTGTCTAGCCTTGGGTTGTTTGCTTTAAGTTGAAGAATTTTTTTTAATTGAACCACTAACACAGTTTGGAGAACATTGTATCTTTGAGCAAAAGTTACCAGCAGGAATCAGAACAGGCTCTTGCTTGTAAATGAAGGATATCAGGCAGCAACCTGGCTCCCCTGGGCTTGTGACACCTGCCTGCCACAGGGACACATGGCCACCAGGATCAACACAGCTGAAACAGGGACACAGCACAGAGGAGCTCAGCAGGGCCCACCCTGGGCACAGCCACGAGCCAAGAGCTGTCACCAAGGAAAGCTGTTCTCTCATTCCTCCTTTGGAAGCTCTGTTCAATGTGCTGTGACATGAGCTTCCAGACCAGCTCCACACACTAGTTCGGAGCTCAAAGCATACTAAAATTCACTAGCCCATTGCCAAATTTTCCCTGTAGTACTGCCTTGCTACTTTATCTGTGAACTAGGAACTAAATGCAATATCTGCCTAAATGCCTGGTGACATAGAACATCAATATTTAAACCAATCCAATGCGCCTGACAGAAAGTAACACATTTGTACCAAGTCAATTGTTCAGCCAGGTAAGAGCAGCAGGCTTCAGTGATGGATTTAGCCATTTTATTGGTCTGAAAAGTAATTCCAGATCCTTCTAGATGAAACACACTACAGAATTTAAAAATTTATATTAATCTCATCCTTTCAAAATCGTTTTATTTTCTTTTGATCCAGCATCAAAGACTTTCAGGATATGTGTATCATTAACTATGCCAATCAGAAGAGTAGTGAATATCCAAACCAACTATTTACATTAAATGTAGCAAAAAAACATGCATTAAAAATTTCTAAATCAGATCTTGCAAGATCAGGGGAGAAGCAGGGGGTTCCTCCTAACAAGCAGGACTCACACTAAGTTTTATACACAGATTAGTTCTAGTGAAAAATTTAGCCATCAGGCACCAAACAGCATTATCTGTACTGGAGTTTGTTAAATGCTTCAACTCAAATACTCTGGACAAATAGGGTCCCTATTGAAAGACTACACTACACAAGGCATGGGCCACCACCAGTCTGAGACCAATCAGGTCTAGAAAACTACATAAAGACTGACATGTGAGGCTCAGCTGCCCACAGTGCAGACAGATCACTTATTGCTCATTACCAACAAAAGAGGATCAGGAAATAGGAAATCTACAGCTCCCTGGAATGGAACATTTATCTCCCTGCGACTCTCCCTTTGCAGACTCCTGGTGCATGTGCAGAAACTTGCTTTCAGCAGCAACTTGAAGCTCACTGCATTAAGGAGAAAATTAGCTGTGCAAGTCAAATGAAGAGCGAATGCTTCTTTTCAAGTTTCCTTTTAATCTTTTGATGCTAGATAAAAGGAAAAAATAAGATCCCTCTCACAGGTATGCAACTGTTCCAAAAATGAGCACTAAACAGCAGAGATCCAAAACAAATATGAAAACAGTATCCATATGCAGCTTAAGCATGTCATCCACAAACACTGAACCTGCCAGCAAGAAAGAAAACATCTTGTGGCAAAGGACCCCTTCCAGCCTTACCTGGGTTCAATCCCCATCTCCCTTCCCTGCCAAGTCTCAAGCCTCAATGGAGCAGGAGGAACCTCAAGTTATGCAAGAATGTGGACACTACTACAGGTCCTGGACAACTTAAGTACCTGCTGATCAGCTTTTCCAAATGCCTCATTCTCAGCTCTTCTATTTGCTACAGAATGGTAACCCTTTCAAATACAGTGACACAACCTGGAGTGATCACTCAGCATCAACCCAAGCAAATAACCTTCTGCACAAGGACACCCCTTCATGACTAAAGCCTTAATTCCACATCACAATCCAGCCTGTAGTGTTGGTTAGTCAGCTGCTCTGCCCAGACACTGATACCTATAATGATTCTATTCAAGTCAAATGAGATAGCAGATTTCCTCTGAAAGAACCAAGAGCAGAATACAGGATGTCAAAACAAGCATTGTCTGGAAGCAGAGGGAACATCCTTCTCACACCACTGATCTAGGAAGGGCAGAGGAAACAGCAAGGACAAGAGAAGAGAAAAAATGACCAAAACCGGCATCATCTGTCTAGCATCAAGCTACATTATTTTAAAGAACACAGGCAGCAAAGACTATGATCTCTTTATCCTACATTATTTGCACCAATAACAGATTTTTAGAGGCAGAAGGGGCTCATTAGGTCAGTTAATCTGATATTCCATGTAGTACAGTTCATGAAATCCCAAGCAGTTCCTCCCGCACTGAAACCAATTATTTTCTATGAATAAAGTATTTCTTCTGCAAGAGCATTAGGGCTTAACCTGATTTAAGGTCTTCAAATCAAATAAAGCAAGAAAATCAGAACTAAGAATTCTGACCAACAATTTAGTTTTTGTTACAGATACAGATACTGCATACACCACAGTAAAATGCAGAAGCACTTTTATCATCTGCCAAAAAGGACATCCCATCTAATTCACATGCAATAGTCTTCAGCTTTCTGAAATGTACAGTGATCTACACACTTTCTAGTAAGGATATGTTTCTTTACAGAGCAAATGTAAGCCCACAGGTGACAGCCTCACTTCTTTCAAGCTATCTTTTATAGCTCCCTAAACAATAAACCAAGCTTCACGTGGCCAAGAGATCACAGGTTGGAAACTGGTGTGCTCCAGCCAAAGTGCAAACCAGCAGAGAGGGCTGGGGTTGTTCTCATATCCATTCCTGGGGCAGTACAAAAAAACAGTAACAGCCTCTAAGACTTTTTTTCCCTCTTTTCTACTGTGTAAAAGCTTTATACAAAACAGCATCTTTTGGAGATGCCACATTCACACAATATCAAAGTAACCAGCACAGAAACAAAAAATTCTCATATAAATTCACATATAATTGACTACAAAAAACTATCCATGTGCTTTTACTTTAAAATCACCAAAATTATTACAAGAAAATACAGATTCAAAAGCTTCAAATGGGGGGAGTGGAAAATCATAAATTTCAATCACACACTCTGACTTCTGTAACAAAAGACAAAACAAGATTAGTTATCCCCCGCTTACCCATTATTAAAGGTTAGCCTCAAAGGAATGTCTCCCAGAAAAAAATTTCCATAAGAAACAAAATTCAGATGTGAATTAATCCTTATTAACATGCACACAAGTAACACGGGCATGTTATTAAAAGCAGTTGAAGAGCTAAAACTAAAAATAAACTGACATATCTTCCCTGCATTAGCTGTGGTGTTCATCCAAAATTATGTCCCATCTCCGGAGAGCCCACACATGGCACATTGCAGCAGCTGGGGTCAAGCTGAGTTTCTCTGACTTCAATGGCAGCAGGATTTAGCTGTTAATTAAGTACCAGACCTCCCATTGTCCCAACCCTACCACACCTTTCCTGATTAAAAAAGGCAGGTTTTAGAGCATTTTTATTTTAGTTGTTGCTCAGCCAAGTTTGGCTGTAGAGCCATTTTCTAGCACACATTTGCTTATCGGAATTGCTGCTCTCATTTATCACAAGTGCCCTTCTGATCCCCGGAAAACAACCCCCAGCAACACATTTCATTTCCATCCTCCCAGTCTGAAGATGCCAAACACCTACAACTGCTGATAGTGTGAAGTAAACAGAAGGAAAATAAATAGGCTCAAGGCATCTCCTTGACGTCCCAGAAGTTTTTCCTGGCTCACCTCCCGCCCTGATGAACACCATCTAACAGTCCTGCCCTTGGCCTCTTTTCTTTGCCTGCACTTACCTCATCCTTATTTAAGAGGGCACACCAGAACCTGTCCTCCTGCCCTGTTCCTCTCAGATTGCCACCTGAGAGTCACCACTGGTTACTTTCCCACAGGGAAAGCAGAGTTTATCCCACCCTCATCCTTCCCCTAAGCTCCATCTTTTCCCAGATCAGCAGCTTCTTTCTCCTCCAAGCTCCTGGCTCATGCACACCTGCTCAGATTCCCCAGAGGGCTTTATCCAGGCCTTCTGAACTCCCAGCATCAACCTGCCTGCACAACAACCAGTTCTTTGAGACATGGCCACTTACACAGCTCCCCACGCTTTCTCACTCCATGTCTCACCCAACCCAAGCACAGCCTTTGCTCAGCAGTGTCCAAGGGCCGCAGCTGCACAAAATGAGCCCCTTTGGCTGGGAACAACATAAAAACAGCAGGACCACCCCAGCCACCCCTTTGTGCCTAGTCCAACAAAACTATATTCATGTTGGACCAGCAATCTTGGAATCATCATAAAACACACTCCTGCAAAACAATTGTGATAAATTTGGATTTTAGATAAAACACAGAAAACACATAGCCCAAGGAAGTGTGAAGTACCCACAAAGAGCATAAAAGTATGTATTCCAGCAATTCATTCTGGCTCTCCTGTCTAAATCAACTTTATTTTATTTCCCTCCCTTATGTTAGCTGAAAGAACTCCGGAGCCCATGAGATCCTCGTGACCTAAATGACTTCACTACTACGTCATGAGAAACCTGCTTTCCTTAGATGAAAAAGCCAGCAAGCCACCCTCACACCACCTTCCACCTGACTTAGCTTTGTAACAGAGCTACCACCCAGAAAAGTCACCAACTCTTGTTCTTAAGTGTTTGTCCAGCACACTCTGCTACAATTCTCACGCACTACTTCCTCCTGAAAATGGCCACCAGAAAACTCTCTGAAAGATGCCTGAGAGCTGACAATTACCATCAGCCCCAAATACCCCAGTGATAACACAAAAAAGGATAAACAACTGGGAAAAGACCATGTTAGTACCTCGTGCTCAGTTAATCTCTCCTTGACTGGGAACCTGAAAGATACTTTTCAAGTTTATTATTAAGTCTCTAAACTTGCAGTATTTAATTCAGACCTATTAATTCAGAAATCCAGCCTATCTCAACTGTCTTAAACATCTAAAAGTTCTCATGTGGTTCTCAGCAGTTCACCTTTCTGCTATTACATAGCCTTTCCCTTCCAGTTTTCCCAAATATTCCAGCTCTGACCCATTTATTATCACTACTGCCTTAGAGGGAATTGTCTTACCCTGATACCTTGCCTAGGATGATCCTTCTTTTCACACACCCATCCCTCTCCAGCAGTTCTGCACACTGAGGTTTCCTATCTCCACTTTCAAAGCACTGTCATTTGGCCTGAGATGTCAGTTCCTGCCTTCCCAACCACCTGTAACTGCCAATTCCCACCAAACCATCTCTAGTGCAACTTTTCAAAAAAGAACCACTGCACTTTTCTCCACACATGCCCTCCTGCTTGGGAAACCTCATTAACTGTAAGCAGGTTTACTAGAACAGGAAATTCCAGAAGGAAGCAGATGAAATTGCATGGAGAGAACGGGACCTGAGCAACACAAAGAAAGGAGCAGAGCTCTTTGAAGGCAACCAGAAAGCTCAGATCTTGATGGGGACTGGAGTCTTCCACAAGCAGACCTACTCACATAACTTATTCACATTCCAGCAACATTATACAGGTAGACCTGTAGGCCTCAAAGACCTAAAGGGGCGGAAGGTAGAAGAGGTGGACAGTAGACTACCATGAAAGCAGGCATGGAAGAAACACCTATGCAGGCATGGAAGAAAGCTCTAGCCAGATAGACAAAAGAAAACCAAATACTCCAGTCTGTTAGAGCACATACCAACAAACCTGCGTGCAGTTCCAGCTTTCCATACAGCACCCAATCACTGGAAGAGAAATTCCTTATGGAGGTCAAGCAGTTCAACCATGCACACAACAGCAGCACATCAGTGGCACCCTTCATGCCTTGGGATACAACACTGCAGTGCTCCTCTGAATGTCTCAGAGTTAACCAAGGTACACAATTATCTTCTCCACGGGCTTAATTTACAAAGCTAGAAGTTGATCTGTCCAAGGATCATTCTGTCCACAGCACTCAAAATGGGTAAGAACATGCACAAATGCATTTATTGGTTTAAGTAATTTGGTGCAACAGGACTTCATCATGAGCAAAGAATATTCCCTCCAAAACTCAGGCACACTTTTTTTATTCCTATGTGAAAGCTAGAGCTGTCTGTATTTATAAAGCTATTACAGAAACTGGGGCATTAACAGGTCTGGCTCCATCACACAACATTGGTGACGAGTGTACATCAGTAAAAGCCTGTAACTTTCAGCTTCACACGGCACTGTGTGAAGTGGTGACCCCTTTATTTAAGCTCCAAATAGTGAGACATGGAGTCCTCCTAAACTGTTAAAAGCAGATATTTGTTCCACATCACTGCACAAGCACTGATGCCTCCATTTGCAGTGGGATTTCCAATTAGACCCAACACGGCTATGTCACTTGATATTAGTCAAATGGAGAGTCATGCCAATACATGGCAAAATCACTTTTAATGGAACATAGTTCTAAGAGACACACAAAGAACTATGACAATTAGCAGAAAGAGCTGATTTCTAACATACAATTAACAGAAAATGCAGATATTACTCAAACAATAAAATTTCAAAATGCACTGAGCAGAAGCAACTGTAGATTTCCCATTTACTACTACCAGGTTCTCAACCACCAGCTGACTGGCACGTACATTCCTAGCCCTGGCAAGGTTGTACCACCACAGTTCACCTCACAACGCTTCCACAGCCCAGAGATCCTGCCAGCCTTTGCACTCCTGCGCATGTCCTGCCCATAGGAGCAGCCACAAGAAGTGTGTGCCCAGGCTGGATGGGGTTTTGAGCACCCTGGTCTAGTGGAAGGTGTCCCTGCCAATGGCGGGGGGGGGGGTTGGAACTAGATGATGTTTAACGTCCCTTCCAACCCAAGCCGTTTATGGGTCTATGGCAGAATGGGGCTCTACTATGTAATACTTCATGGTTTCTGCAAACTTCTCTCCACAAAGCTACTTTTGGAGATGAAAAAGCATTAATAGCCACAAAAATTTTCTTTCTCACACTTAATGCAAGATCCAATCCTACACATTCTTTTCTCTGGCTAAAATCCCAGCTACTCTATAAAAAATTATCTTGCTTTCCATGCTCTGATAACTGGGAGTCTTTGCTCTGATTCTTGAATACTCAAATGTTGCTTTGTTTTAAAGTTTCATGTTTGGCACAAAAGCAATACCAAATGAGGAACACAGCAGGTTTTGCCTAGTTTTAAAAAAAAAGAGATCTCATCTAGAAAGAAAGTAATGAATGATTTGTGGGAGGCAACACTCATTTGGACAAAATCAGAGACTACATGTCTCCACTGTGTTCCCACACCTTCCCTCTTGCATTTAATGATATGGCCACAGACCAGACAACACATGGTATACAAATACATGAGGTAGCTTCATACAAACTCACACACAGCACACTTCCAGCCACCAGAAATCTGGAGCTCTGAGCGAGTCAAGCACAAAGATAAAACTGTGTTAAGCCCTCAGATAAGTTGTCACTAGTACCTTGGGTGACTCCTCTCAAAGTCAACACATATATCTTTGAGACAAACTCAAACTGCTGTCATCACTGGCACCCCAAAAACATTTATATGGTAGTCAATTCATATAGGTACTTCTGACATTGGGACAGTTACCACTTATGTGCTAATCTATTTTGTTAGAAAACAAGTTTTAGGCCTTAACTGTTAACAATGATATGGTGGATGAAACTAGATGATGAGCCCAAAGGCCCCTGCAACCTGAGTTACCCTGTGATCCCATGAGTTGATCCTACTGCCACACAGGAAATGTTACCTTTCACTCCCAAAATGCAACTGCTGCAGAAGGAGGGCTGTCAGAATCAGGTATCTGAAAAAGTAACCCTGCACCAGACTGCCCAGTCTAGTGGGCTGTTCCTCCAAAAATACATGCACTTAATGCTAAGAACACACTGGAAGGCTAAAAAAAAAACCCATCAACCTATTATCAGGTATTTTTCAGTCTTATTTTTAAGGAAGAGATCATTTTACTGGTCATCTAACATTCATATATTCTTTCCTGTCCCATAACTTCTGAATTCTTTGGCCACTTTTAGCAAACTTCAACCTGACGTGGTAGGACAAACAAGAGATAACAAAGATGATACGCTCTTACAAACACAGTAACCAAAAGAGGTTCCATTAAAAGACTTCTGCATGATGAAAAACACCGCATTAGACACCAGTAAATCTACATAGAAACAGTCAAGGGAAATGAGGCTTCATAAAAATTCCCTGCTTACAAAATTACTTAATTACAACTAGACAAAATCAGAAGCAACTAGACCCCACTGACAGTGGGACTGCCAGTAGGCAATATTTTCATGGTGAGGTTCAAAAGGCGAGACAAGAATAGCTTTTAAGACAACTTAAAGGAATATCCCACAAAGAAGACATGGAAGAGTGTGCATACTTGTAGTGGAGAAGCTAACAGAATGGTGTTGGTGGGAGGACCCCAGGGGCTGATGAATATTTCTTTCAGCATCGAGAGGACAACAGAACTCCAGTGAACAATCTAGAGACTAGCAAAAAAAATCAAGGTACATTTAAATCCACCACTGGCACTAACCTTCTGTTCAAGTCATGACAGAGAAAGTGAGGACTGTCCTATGCTCACCCTGCTACCTACTAAACACAAAGGGACATGGATCACATATGCATGTAAGTGGCTGCTAATTCTAATCCAAAGGTAACAAGCACAGCATGAACAGTCTCTGTAAGTCACTCTGGGACTTCTGAGGACCAAAACCAGTACACTGTTCAAAATATTTGTGTTTATCCAAAGTGTTCAAGCAGTTTCAGGCATAGTATCATACCTGTTCTACCACACAGACTGGACTGAAATGAACCTTCCCTATCACTGTGTATAATCCCTATTACTCCATACTGTACATAAACTATTCAAAATCATCACAAGATCTATTCCAAAACCAAATGCCTTGTCCTTATTTATTCATCTCCAAGAGTTTTCGAACGGTCTTGCTGCAGGCAACTTTCACCCAACATGCAGACTAAATTTACTCACAGTCAGTTTATACCCTTCGTTCTTGTGCTAACCTTGCCCTTTAGATCTAATAGTTCTTTCTCCTCCCTGAGGTTCACCCCTCTGATGTATTTATAGACAGCAGTCATATTCCCTGTCAGCCTTCATACTGTAAAATAAACAAGCCAAACTTTTAGTCTCCTCTGGTTAGGGAGGCTCTCCAATCCCCTAAACACTCCACTAGCCCTTCCCTGCACCTGTTCCAGCTGGAATTCCTTCCTTGCAGACAGGCAACTAGAACTGTACAGCACATGCCACAGAGAGCCCAACAAGGCAGTGTACAATAGCATTAGTGCACCCTTATCCCCACGAAAATAAATCCCCAATAATCTGCCTTTTCCACCAATGCATCAGCTGTGACCCTCAGCCTGCAGTCAAGCAACGCACACCAAGGTTTCCCGAGAGCTGGGTGACTGTGTTAGACCTCTGAATAAATCCTGGTGACAAGCACTGAAGTGCTGCAACTGAAACACTACACCAGCATTAAAGGAATAGCTTTATCCTCTCAATTTAGTAACCACAATGGTTCAGTCTGTTGTGTGTTGACCAGTCCCAAATGAGAGCCTGTTTGGCCTTGCCAATGCTGAAGCAGCCACTCTACCAAACAGGCAAGAGAAAATAGATCTAACACAACAAAACAAAACAAAAAAAAGGCAGCAACAGACAACACTTGCTAGTCCCAGGGCTAAAATCCTACAGGAACTTAGTATGGTCAGAAAATGAAATCAGAGGCTCAAATCTCTACAAGCCAGAAGGATATGTAAGGGAAACTTTTACTTTATATCCCATTTTTCTACTCATCTCTCACCATCCACTAAAGGCCACCAAGGATACCAAGTCAGCCAGACCTTGAATGTGCCACAATTTTGTAAACAAACTTCTGTCCCCTTTATTTCAACACTGTGTCTCCACTCTTCACACTCTCTTGGGATCCTGTAGGTTCTCACTATTTATACTGGATTTGGTAATACCTTGGCAAACAACTCAAAGACACTGTTGTCTGGTACGCTAAGGCTCACAAGCTTTTTGTTTCATGCAACCAGCAGCACATCCACATTGTGCATAAAACAAACAGAAAGTATTACCACTCCACTACAGTTCTTTCCACTGCAGCCAGAAAAGGACAACCCTTCCTGCTACAATCAGTCGTTATTACCTTTCAAGTGTGAAGAAAAAGCCACAGGGAAATTCTAAATGCTGACTTGCTACAGCAGTTAATTTTTTCCCTGCCCTGAATACAAAGGATTGGAGCTGGTACTGCATTTGATCTATCCCAGCTGCTCCCATCTCCTATTCTGCACTGCACCCTCCGTGGCACTCCCCACACTACTGATACCATACAGGTAAGAGCTACACCATAATCCCATCAAATTACCATGCAGTGAGTGTTGAAAGGCAGGTCCAGCTTCTGGAGCCAGGGAAAAACCAAATGATCAGCTGGACTGGGAATTAACATCAATGCTTACAAGAAACTGGATATCTTAGAGCTAAAACTCTGCTCTTTCATAAGTTTAGGGCAGGAAAATCCAGTTATTAGGAGTATGCCAGCACAAAAGCCTAAAAATAAGGATTGGACACGCTCCATAAATGTAGTTCAAATCCAACGAGTCTTTAGTCCTTCCTAAGGTAACTCTTCTCCCCACAAGAGGAGACATCAAAAACAGTTTTTGCCAAGATACCTTTTGCAATATGGGCATATACAAGGAATAGCCTCTACTTACAAGTCCAGATCTCAAAGTCACTCTTCCTTCATAGTCCAGTTATCATATCAAAACTAATTTAATTCATTTTTATTTGCAATTTCAGCCTCTGGTAAAGAGGTTTTAAGGGATCAAAGTACTAAATGAATGTATACATTATTGATCTTCATGTACCCCCAGCATCACCAGCTAACAGCAGCTGCTGTAAAGGAAACCCTTTACAAGTTCCTTTTTCTTCCCCAGATGGTGACATCCTTTTCCCCCATGCATTAAATACTCAACAAAACACACTTACCAAATTATCATATCAACCCATAACCATGCATGATAATTATTTCTTAAATCAGGACTTCTTCCACTGAATTTCAACCAAAATAAACATGGTATAGAGAACAAATGTATGCTTACAGTGAACAACCATTCATCAGCTTAAGTAACTCTAATGGATGTCACTTCAAACTAAGCCTGCACCATCTGTTCTACCCCTCAATTAGCAAAGCAAAAAAAAATTATTCAATACACAGTTTAAGAAAGCCAGTTAATTTATGTATCTAAGTTTTATTTCTCTTCAGTTCAGCGAGGCATGCTCTTGTAATGCTTGATATTCAGAAACAGATCAGAATGGATGGCTGCTTTCTCTAACACTATTAGGAATTCTGTCAGGGGAAATAAAATTTCCCTGCAGTATTTCACCACACCAAAAAATTTCTCTGTAACATCTCACCATATATTTTATTTTTAAGAGCATAATGTCTCTGTAAGTAACATCAGCTAAACAAATCACATCTGAAGTCCTGCATACATGAACACAAAGCAAGCCCAAGGACACAGCCCAGCCTGACAGACTGGGTCTACCAGAACAGCAGGAGGCTGTGGATGTGGAAGTGTCCGCAGACATGGGGGTCTGTTAACCATGTCAGTCCCTAAGTCCCCACTGAGAGGCAAAACCCAGTCCTGCAGGCTGCTGGGCACAGAGCCTCACATAATTAGCTGCACTGGGTAAAAGGGATCATCCCATGCAAGGGTGAGATACCCTCCATGGAAAGCAAACCCTGTCCAGTGAGAGCAGTGCAGACTCGAAAAAATCACTCTCTCCCAAAGTGCATGGAAAAAAAAAAGTTTCATCCAATTCCTTACTGCAAACTTCCACCCAGTTTCACTTCAAACTGGCCTCTCCTACCACTCTGCAACACAAGAAAACATTGACTAGAATCTCTCTTTAATATGTTGGATCCTGACCTGCTTGAAGGCTGTCACCACCAAATCTCTAAGTCTACTTCACTCCTGGGCGTTTATGAAAAAGCAACTAGCAATAACAAGGGCTATTTCCCATGTAAACCTCAACTCCAACAGCCCAGGCCACACATCCCAGGGAAGAAAATGAGCAAGAGACCTCATCAACATTGCTAGATGGGGACAACAGTACAATACTGTTGTGGAGAAGCGGGTCACTGCCAAACACCCTCAGTTCACCTCTAGGAATATCAGGTTGGTAGAAAATCACTTTAAGATCCTGGACATATTACTTTACCCTACACCTCGAGAGGAAACATCAATGGCACATCCTAGTCTGGGTACAGAGAAAGGCACATCAGCCAGAGATGAGCCAGGAGATCCTGCACACTTAACAGCAACATTACTAAATAGTGCCACAAGCAGCTCAGAGAGAGATTGCTCACCAAGGGATTACCGACATTTCAGCCCTCTCCCTTGCTGCAGGGTTGTGAAGCTGGGAGGACATGCTGAAGTCCCTGACACTGCTGTGCTGTTTTGCTTCATGTCTCAAGACAGACAGCTGTGGAGGCCTTAGTTATTGTTCAGAGACTCAAAGCTCAGCAAAATAACTCCCTTTTATGCTTAGCAGGGGAAGAAATGGAGTCAAGCAGAACTACCATCCTGAAACAGCACAGAGCAAGCAAACAAAACACATGAAGAAACAGAACAGAGGCAGGATTCCTCTTTGGTCTGCAGCATCCTAAAATACCTTCCCAGCCCAACCTGGTTGGTGTAACACATGACTCCTACTGCCCATACAAACACAGGTTGTCTGCTCCAAGTAACTGTGCTTCAAAGAGGAGTAAGAGCTCTCAAAGTGAATTCATCTCTCACTCTGTTCAGTTCTTCTGTCTTCCACACACCTATAAATACTGCTGGGAAAACATAGGCAGTGCCTCTTGGGTGCAGTTCAAGAGCGCTCCTGGCAAGCACAAACACTCAAATGGCTTTGCATTGGACCTCAGCGCCTTGCTTCATACAACCATCCTTAGGTTTCCTTGACTTGAAAAGCACCTTGAACTACCAAGCGCCTTCTGCACCTAAGGCAGCTGCCTGTTAGGAAGCAGGAATCAGTGATCAGGTCACAAGACCATTTATTACAAGAGTTTCAGAGGGCTGAGTGCTATCAGAAGCGTGTTAGGTCTCGCTACGTTTCACACATGATGTTTTTACAGACTTGGACAGCAACATGGAAAGAGAAGCATCTCTGCCCTCCATCACTCTTTTTTGCTGCATCACTTGAAAAAGAAGATTACATTGTCTCCACTCAGGGTGCTGAGGTCAAGGACTTCACAAAATATTGTCATGTCAAAACAGAAAAAACACACAGAAAAACACCAAAGCCTAAAAACACCAAAGATGGCCATGACTTACACAGCTCAGAATTGCATGCCAATGAAACAGCTTGAGCCCTTCCTGTCAAGGTGTAATAATTTCATCATCAGCTCAAGCTCCTTCTAATTCAAACTGAACTGGTTTACCTTAGAGATATCACTTCTCTTTGGTTCACTGATGATTCCTTGGTGATATCATGTAAGCACAAGTGTATAGTTAGATGAGTCCCAGACAAGCAGGGGCCACGAATCAACTGGATGCTGTCCCAAGACAATGGGTCTGTTACACAAACTCGGTCTAATTCTGAGACCACATGCTTTATCACTGAACTGTAAGGAAATTTCAAATCCTGAAGATGACCTCTATCTTTGTTTTCAGCTGATACTTTTTCAAACTAAGGGACTGAGGTGAGAAGAGAAACACACTACAAAGGTAATGTCTTTTTCAGCTGGGACCAAACAACTGCAGTTTATCTCTCCAGATGGCTGTTCTAGGGCAGTGATGCTTGGGCTTTCAAGGTGGACACACTAATCCATGAACTGGATCAGATGACACCAGCCCCCCTGTGCTCCCTTCACACCAGACAGAGCTGAGCATCTGAACCCCCACCCCACAAGCATTCAAGAAAGGGGACAAAAATGCAGATGCAGGCACTAAAACCAAAGGGAAGAATTGGCACATGATGGTGCACTAAGGCCTGGCTGGATCCCGAAGCACATCTCACCACACCACTAACCTCCAGATAGCCAGCTTGCCCCACGCAAGGGCTTCACATCCCCTATTACACTCCTTTACTGAGAAAACACTCTCCAGATATCCGAGACATGTCTCTGTTATGCTTACTAGAACTTATTAATCACAGCAAATGCTATCTATAGAACACATACATTAATGAACAGCCAGCTCAGCAGCATGAGTTCTGGAACAGAGTCACTGCAGTACAAAAGTGCCACCAGTTTGTTACTGGAAAATGAATACCTCAGTGATCACTGTAAGCGTGCAGTTCAACAGACAAAAGACTGGGAAGGGGAGCAAGTTATCTGAAAAGAAATTCTGCAAACTAAGAGTGACTCTGGAATTGCAAAGCACTGCATAGCTCTGTGATCCGTATCAGTTAGTAAAAATCCATGCAAAAAGCACATTTTGTAACAATTTCAATTTTACTCTGATAGGGTTACCCTTCCACTGAGAATCATGGAAGTCTGTAAGAGAAAGCCAGTGAGCAAGAAAAAGGGGAATAAGAATATGCAATTTCAGAAAATTCTATGTACACTGTTCACAACAGCAAACTAAAAAGTTCTTCATGTGCTCCAGCAGAATGGATCCTCTACTGAGACCATACTGATTTTGGCGGTTGTCTTTTTAGTGTTTGAGGGTTTTTTCCCCCAATATGTCAAACAGCTTCTACTATAGCTGCTTGTTGACAAAAATGTAGAGAAAAAAATGCAGCTGTGCAGAACACATTAACCAACACTCTGCCAACTCACACCACTTCTCAATCAAAATTTCTGTTAAAAATAACTTAAATTAATTTGAAGATGTTGAGCTCCAGAGCACTTGCAACCTACACAGCCACTCCCTCCTTCACTTCTCCAGGAGTTCACAAACTTCAGTACAACCTTCGGTTAAGTATCTTCAGGCTCAGCTCTGTAGGAACTTTCACTCTCAGATTTTCCTGGACTTAAGAGACAGGAACAAAGTCTCCTATTACATCCCATACA
The DNA here is from genome assembly GCF_003945725.1 of Corapipo altera. NCBI lineage: Eukaryota > Metazoa > Chordata > Aves > Passeriformes > Pipridae > Corapipo > Corapipo altera. The sequence goes on from NW_020884877.1 coordinate 23,147,700, forward strand.
ATATCTTAAGTACCCCTATTAGACTTGTCCAAGTGCCTCAAGAACAGACCAGGACAGGAGTTCTCTAAGCCACAGAGGAGAAGCTCTCCCCACTCCCATAGCACTGGCTGTGGTAGGACTTCCTCACTAAGACCTGCAGGGAGATGAAGCAACATAACAGGGATAACAAGGCAGTGGAGTTCCATGTCCTACCAAGTCATTTCTACACTATCACACTCAGTAGAAGATACATACACACACATCACCTTCCTTGAGCTAAGTACAATTGATCCAGTGTGTCTAAGTTGCCCAGAGAAAATAGGGAAAAAAGTCTGGCAAGATTTAATGACAATGAAAAATACTGCTGTTTATATATGTTTTCTGTAGTTTTATAAACTCTGTTAATATCCCAGGAAATCAACGCTGCTAACTACTGGGATGATCTAAGCGTGCCACCACGTAACAAGGTACACAAAGAAACCAGGATATCACAAACTATGAACACCAAATAGAAATCCACTTGTGTTTAATACACCATTTACTGAATTCTTACTGCCTTGAGTCCTCAATGTCACAGCACCTACCAGCTACCAAGATGTGGAACAGCAATGGTGGATTCAGCATAATTACCAGCTTACAGAATAGTACAACAGCATGTCTACTATACAACTTTCACTTACAGCAAGTAACACTTAACATCAAAACTTCTGACAATAATCACATTCCACCTGACAATTCTTACCTTATAATTGCTGGAATTTACCCAAGAAGTGGCCAGTCCATCAACCATTTTATCCAGCATAGTCTGATCGTGTTCAAGGTCAGCTGACTTCTGTTTATCTGAGAAGTAATCGATCAATTCCTGGCCAACCTGAAGTCTCTTTCCAACATCCTTCTGCAGCACCTGCGCCAAGCAGTACTCCATACTGGGCTCCATAGTGTCTCAGAAATACAGCACCAGCGAGAAAGCCAGAGGGCAGCAGGCCCAAAAAATCCCTCTATAAAAGTACGCAGGAGGTCGCCTCTTTCTTCGATGAAGGTTACTGAGGGTCTGGGTTTCAAAGATGCAATTCTGAGAATGGCAACAATGCACCATGTGTGTGTGGACAGCAGCTGGCAGGATATTAAAAGTCCAATTTAAATAACTAGTAATAGATGAAGCAACGAGCAGTGCTGTACTGTTGAGTCTGCAATAAATCCCAATTCAGCAGTCCATTCTGAAAGAAATGAAAAAGAACAGTATTATAGGTTAAATTAAAACTGGAGGGGAAAAAAAAAAAAAGACAAGACTGAAAGCATGTCACAAAATAGGTTATTCATATACAGCTGCCAAGCTGTGGTAAGTCAGATATGAGCAGCATTGTTCTATTTTAAGGAATCAAACAAGGTAGGTCAGGACAAAAACCTTTGGTTATTCTTTACAACAGCAGTTACCCATCAGTCCCCTAGAAGTTTTAGTGAGAGACAGTAAATTTGTGGCTTGAGTAGTAGCTGATTAGTAATCAATACTATTGCAACTGCCACTATCACCATCTACCCACAAAGGTGGGGACAAAATTCTTAAAGCAGATCACCACGAAAACCCATCTACTTTAATGAGTGGTCTGGATCCTGTTTTGACTGTTGGCCTTCAGCAATCCATGTAATCAGCTGGTCAGCAAGACACAGAACTAACACTGGGCTCCAGGAATGTAAAACAATCAGTCTTAAAAAACTAGGTGCTCAAGCTGTTTCCAGGCTGAATTCTGTTAGATCCCAACTACAGGTGTACAGGAAACAGCACTAGCACAGTCTAAATGCAGTTCAACCAACAGTGCCTGTGGTGTCCTGAGAACCAAGGCCACACACAAGGATGGCCAGGCCAAACTTGGCTGCCACTCATTCATTCTGAGGTAAACTTTTGGCTTACGCCTAAAAAAATTACTGTAAGTTTAGGGTTTGATTATGTTCCTCAACTCTAGAAACTCTCCTGTCCAAGGACTTCATTAGGGAGGAACCCAGTTGCAGCCCTTTTATTGTCCCTCCATCTGCAGCCAAATGAACCCCTCCAGGCAGCCAGGGAACAGACCCTCCCACAGACCACGGCTCTTGGCATCACCATACTGCTTCCTGAAGCACTCCCTCATCACAGGTTAGCTCCTTCAGGAGGGGCTGATAAAACCCCAGGGTGTCTTTTTGTTTCCTGGCTAATAATACCCAAAGCTAGAAATCTGCCCTACTTTTTCCGCCAGCATGAGGAAAGCAGGTCACGCTCAGAGCAAGGGAAGAGGCTGTGCAGCAGACACCTGGTTCAATAAACAACTGGAAGGAAGCTGGAGGCACAAGTTCACTAATTGGAAGCACCGGGGCAGCAAATCTAAATACCTTCTGTTTGAGCAAATAAGGCCTTCACAAAAGTCTTAATAAAAACAAAGTAGACCCGACAGCAGATGAGATGCACACAAGAATCCCAGCCTGGAAACGAAAGCGTCCTTCACACAGAGTATTCCAGTTCATTATCTCACCTCCATCCTCCTTGGTCAGACTTACATACTGCCACATCTTACCACCACCAAGCACACCATCTAGATTCAGCACTGAGGTCTTAAGCTTCCCTAACCCTAAAAGCGCAACCACACATGTCCCAGCTGCCCACACTGGCTATGTAGGAGTCACTGGAGAGCAGGTCCCTCCATTCCAGGCAGCCAATTCAAATACCCCGCTGGCTGATGGTGACCAAAACTGGTTCTGTACATCCAGGGATTCACCTGAGCCAACTGCCTGGAAAATCCTACCCTCAGCCAGAAGGGATTGCCTGTGTGTGTAAACTGAACTCTCTCGTCACCAGAAAACCTCACCCCCCAGAGCAGCAAGGAAGCATCAGCTGCAACTGCACACACAGCACCTTGAGCTTTGGGTTAGTGCTGTGATAGTTTATCTGTGACCACTACCCCAGCCTGAACCGTTTCAAGGACATACAAAACTGTCACCATTTTGTTTCAAGTCACTTCAAGAGTGATTTGACTTCAAACTCTAAAATTGACAACATCTCACCCCCACCAATACTCTTAGAGCCATGCCTTTTTTCTTTCTAAGAGAAACATTGGTTCCAAACCAGAGGAAAGCATTGCCTTTTTTATTGCTGATGCCACAGTTTCTGACTTGGTCAATTTAGCATCAACTCTGAAAGAAGTGCTCTGAGCTTTCCCATCCTCAACCAAAATGGTTCATGACACAGCTCTGACTACCCATGGCAGCACAGGTACAAAAAGAGGGCCACTTCAACCAACTGCAGAAGTGCAGCAGACATTTCTGTCCAAGTCTCCCTGTCTGCAGCTCTGAATACTGGCCCCTGCCCTCAAGCACAGGCTGGTCTTGCTCCTTGCTGCAGGCACTCTAGTTATGTGAGGCAGTATTACTCACAGCAGTGTCAGAGTGCCCAACCAAAGGGTTTCCACACAGTAGGGCAGCATTTTACCAGACTCCTCACTAGCATAGAACTAGGGGAGAAGTGATAGGGAAGTGGTGTTTAGCTGCTAACACCTTCTAGCTCAAGCCTTTCAAGTTAGCTGTGCAGTTTGCTTCTGGACTCCAGAAACTGCACACATGTTCAAAAGCGGACTCTTCTGTTAAACTGGATAGGACATGGTGAAGAAAGGCTAATTGCTTTGAAAATGTAAATGTAGAACTTGCTTAAACTCGAAAATTCAGATTACAGAAGGGTGTGAATGAGTGTTAGTTACCACAGAATAGCCATTTTTTATTAACATCACACATAAACAAGTCTTGACACACCCAAGAAACCATTAGCAGGCCATACTGCCATGAGAAAGGAACACTGAAAGTTACAGGTCTTTCTTCTATGTGGTTTTCATTTGAGAGTTGTAAGCCTCTGCCTACAAGCACAGAAACAACCTTTTAAGCAAACTAATGTAAACAAATTTCTCTTCAAGTTTTGGATTTTATGTCACAACCTTGAGCACTGTAGTCTAAAGAAGATCCACTATACATTATGGCACCACTATTAAACGCACACATGGGAAAAGAGCCAGAAACATCTTTGAATCCCAGGGAAAACAGTAATGGTAAGCCAAAAGGAAAGGCTGAAGCTAGCGTGCATCTACCAGGCAACAGGTTTTTAAATGGCAATTTTTTACCTAAAAAGGAAAAAAAAAAAAAAAAGCTTTTCTACACATGTTAGGAAGTCTGTTGACTCCCCCTCTTCCTCACAGAAGGAAGTGGAAAAAATACCACCTGAGAAAAACAAGGGCCAAACTGACAAAAAAATTAACCTCCCAGGCAAGGAAGCATATGGCTGCTACATCCCATCAAGTTTGAAACCAACTGGGCAAATGCTTCCCACACAACAAGCTTTGAAAAAACACAAAGCCACAACCTGAGCCCCAATGGTCCATTTCTGTTCCTGCACTTTTCAGATAAGCAATGTTACAAGATACAAACTTCCCACTGAAGAACAGTCATGCAGAACTCAAAATTAATAACTCAGTGGCACAGGTCCTGTGTTTGGAGCTCCTCCAAGTTTTGAGAAGGGTTGCAAATATAAGCTCCAGAGCAAGAGTTTTTTCCAATCCCCCTCCTAGACTTGCAGTTTACACTTGAAAGAACAGGCAAGGCTACATCTAACAATGCCCATACGTAGACAAAATAAGAGAAAAAAACCTGTTCTCCCATCCCAACTCTGTCACTGCAAAAGAAGTTCCCTGATTCACTAATAAGACATCAAAATTATGTGCTTAGTCAAAGCCTCTGGCAGTAATGAACTTTCCATCAAGAGCTATCCAGTAGAAAGCCACTATAGAGAAGTTTAATACCACATTGGAGCTCAAAATGATGTATTTAAAGGAGAAAGCTGGTAAAGACTGAACAGCCCAAAGTTACTCAGCTTAGATACTACCTTCATAACAACATAAAAGCTGGTAGAATTCACAGCAAAGAAACTGGCTCAACACTAATAATAAGTCGATTCAAATAGTAATGAGGAAATACTTGTTACCTAAGATGCTGTGGCAACATTAAACTGGATACATAAGCCAATGAACATTTTTCAGCACCTAGGAGAAACCCCCCTTAGCCCAGACTAAGTGAAAGTGCATTATTTGCAATTCTCAAGGAAGACTTTATCTCAGGGTAACTTCACAGGAAATTTTAAATCTTCTTCCTCTTGCAATAAGGAAGAAAACCTGAAGCACGTAAAAAATGCAATTCTACTCTCCTGGGGGGTTGCCTGTACTGGGGAGCTCTTCCAATACAGCTGTTTGACTTTAAAATGATAGCCCACTCTCTTCTGCTCTAGTCATCAGGTTATCATCTCTGTCATGTTTTGCTGTCAACTTCATGTGTCAAAAAGTCGGTGCAGTCCATAACCTCCCCAGACAACTGCTCTAACGTGACTGCTCCAGACACAAGCCTGCAGAGACAAGCCTCTTGCTGCCACTCACTGAAGACAAGAACCAGTGCCACACAATAACCAGCCCTTTCTAGTCATCTTCCTGAAGGGATCTCTCTTCCAGCCAGTAAGCTTAATTTGTAAACAACTTCTAAACGTGACCACACTTCTTTGGTGTCTTTTTTTGTGTGTGTACGTGGTTAGCTGTGGCCCAGCAGCTTTTGAAATAACACAGCAACACAATTGTACCAACAAGCCTTCTTTTTCACAGGTCTCAGGACCTAATTGCATAGTCACTTCACTTTAAAATTAGTTCAAGGTATATTAGACAGATATTTCCTTGAACCTTGACTTCCCACAACAAAGAACTCCTCTTCTCCTCCAAGAGATCTCCACCCTAGCCAACTGCAGCAGGTTTTTTTCAAGTATAAAAACTACCAGGCATCAAAGCTGCAGTAGCTCACCACTACTGACAGGTGGGCAGTATAAATACATAACTAATGTGTTTGCCACCCAAGCCCCCTTGGGCAAGAAGTTCAGAGGTATCAGAACAGCACCTGGAAATCATATGCTGCAAAGACTAAGAGGAAATCTCATGCTGCAAAGACTAAGAGGAAATCTCATCAGCAAGGAAGTGTCAAACTGCAGCTCTGCAGGAAGGATGGAAGCTCTCAGCCCTCTCTATACTCCTCTATTTTTGCTTCAACCGGCACAGCTATCCCCTGCCCAGAGGGGATTTGGTGTCAGGGATTTACAAAGTATGACAATCACCAAGTACTCAATCAAACCTACTCTCCCCTCAGTGTGCAAGTAGCAGTGAACAAAGCAGCTGTATTGACAATTTCCAAGCTCAAAGTATTCTTACTTGTTCAAACCCTCTGAGAGAACCAAGTGACAAGTACCACATCAAGTGTCCTACTTGAAGAAGAGAGCAACCATCTGGAGGAAGGGAGTTTGCAGGAAACACCCACCGACCAACTGACAGCTGGGCCCTCCCCATTGTTCACCTGTCCCCATAAATAGGTAATAATGTTTCTTTAGTACTAGGGAATATTGCACAACCACTGTGATTGTTTTAAATCAGTAATCAGTGTTGCCTTGTATTTGAGCCTCCCCCTAATGCAAAGATGGTATCTTAGATTTCCAGACTGACAACTCATGCTTTCCTAATTAGCTGGCGGGACAGCCCCTTGCTTATCTCGATGTACCAAGTGTCTCTGCAGGCACTTGATGCAGAGACTCCTTCCACAGTAACTTTAACTGTCCTCAAAGTACCACAACTTCGCAGCACAACCTTGCTGATAAGCAAAGTACTGCCTAAGTGAATGCAGTTTCTTTTCGGGAAGGTCTTGAAAGGAGGGTTTCTTTCTCTTCCCACAGCACCTGCCACACCAAGGCATTGTTTGCAAAACTCTCTACTGCTCCAGGCAGCTCATCCTCAGAAGAGCCACATCTGGCTGAAGCCTTGCTGGGACTCTGCTTAATACTAGCTGGTCTTCAGACTTTACTGGAGCCTATTAAGGGGTTCATGTGCACAAGTACAGACAGTAATCAAGCTACAACTCCACTGCCATCAGGAAAACTGAGGCAGATTTTCAGAATGACAGCTGAAAGATTTCCAGGGCTTAAGCTAACTGTGGCCTTCTAGCCCCCACACAATCCTTCTTGGCCAGATGCTAGCTGTGAAAGTTGCATTACCTACCCTGGGTAAGATGAGAGATAAGCTTCAGATAACTGGAATTCTTATGCCTCCACTGAAAGTTTACATTGCTGCCTCAGTAACTGAACACCTCACACAGAGATACCAATTTCAGAAAGGCAACAATCTTCAAAAAAATCTCCTCAGTAATGAAGCTGTAGCAAATCAAAATGGCTTGCAGGTCATCTCAATGTGACTTCAATACCCCACACTAATGAAACCACTTTGCAGAGTAGGAGTGACCCTTCCAGAGTAAGGGTAGAAAATTAGATGTGTTTTAGCATCTTTTGTTTCCTTAATACAACCCCTCTCTGAAATTAGTTTGGTTTTAACTTTGAGACCAAGGACAAGTCTAGAATGAGCTTTCAAGGGCTTCTTCCTTTTTAACAGTTTGAGTGCTGAAATGAGCTCAAAATGTCAGGAGCTGCTCTGTGTGGACTCCCTATTGCAGGTATCTCAGTTCAGGGTTCCAAGATAACATACTACAAGCAATTAATTAGGGGCAATGGACCAGTGGCAGTGGGGCAACACACACACAACTATCATCATGACAATTGATTCTGTTATAGTGCTCAAGTTTTGGGTTTATATGTACAAAAATATCCTACCTCTCCCTCACTCTAGAGATCTAACCTTAGAGCCTACAGACTGTAGCTCTGACACTGAGGGTCCCTGGCCCACAAATTACACAGCACTGGCTCTCTACAGCTTCCGACTTCCAGCTCGGCTCTGCAAGGTGTCCGAGCCAAGAGCACACAAGGTTCCCTGAGGGGCTGTAGTGATGCATTCCACAAAAACGGAAAAGGCATCCAGCCCCCCTTTTACTGCAACTAGGAGTGCAGAACAAAATTTTCCAGAGTGACATCCTAACCCTCTCCTCCACAATCCAGCAGCCATATTGGCTCATCTGGGAAAATATGGGAAGGAAAGGAAGAGACTTTCACTTGTAACCTCCTGTGGGTAAAATGCTTAGCAAGGTTTGGAAGTAGAACACTACTGAGAACTAGAGCAGAGTGACCCATCACTTGCAAGTCTGCCAGCAGAACAAGGAGCTTCACAGCTCACATCTGAATCTTGTAATCTCTGTTTCCATTGCAATCAATGAAGTTCCTTAGGCTAAGATCACTAATTTAGCCAGTCCTGAGATAGAAAGCATCTCTTCCTGTACATCAGTTGAAGAGAAAAGTGGTAGAATACCAAGAAGCTCCTATTTTACAGGTAGGAATAGGGTAGAAATTCAGCACCTTCTCCAGAGCCACTGCAAAGCAAGTCTGCAGTGGGAACTGAGGGTGAGATACCTTGGGGAAATAAAAAACGATACCACCACATGCTGGTAAAGATCAGGATAAATGAATTTTAAAGAGAGCAGCGAGTTCAATATAAATTCTCTACTCCAATCCTCTAGGACCTTGTTTTCCCTACAGATATATAACTAACTGGAGACACAGAAGTAACTTTTCACATACAAGTCCAAGCCAGAATTACCCCGGAAGGAAGTACTTGAGAGACAAGTGCTAACAGTAAAATGACAGGTTGGAATGGCAAAATAATACACAAGATCATACCCTGGGTGCAAGCCCTCAAGGGACACTGGCTGTGGGACACAACAGCAGCAGTCTGCAAGTCAACAGTTTTGGAAAAAGTTTACTTTCTTTGTCTCTCTTCAGGCTTCCCAGCTAATGCCCATCTCTCTTCCATGACTCAAATTTGTTTTGCATGACAAAATAGGGGTCTTTGCCTACCCCTGTTCTGCAGGGCTGTCATGGAAACTCTTGGGCAAGGAGAGGAGAACTCCCAGCAGCAGCAGGATTTCAACTGCTGACAGGGGCCAGCAGAAAACAGAACTCAGAACCAGTTCAGCTCCAGGGAGGGGAAGGAGGGTTACTCTCTACATTCAGGCAGAAGCAGATTCTATTGAACCTGGCATTTACAACCACATGTAAGTGGACGGCCAAAGAAATCCTGCAACACAAGCTGCAAGGGAATGCAGAAAGCCACAACAACACTTCCAGATTTATAAAACGGGTGGAGGGAGCACAGGACAAGGAGGAGTAGAAGGGGTTTTTGTTTGACAATATCATGAATTGGGTTGAACCTCTAGTGGCAGTGAAGAGACTTCTGGGCAATAAAACCACCTGCACGTAACAGGCAGAGACACACACCTGCAATTCCTCCCTTCTGCTCAGCATCACTTTGAAACACAGGTCAGAATCTGACCCTGTTTTGATCAGAACTTTGCCTCAAATCATTATTGGTTCAATTTGGTTTTCTGAAATACCTTGGAACCTAAAGCATCTACAATCAAAGTGAAAATAAAGGGCCATAGCTTAAACCTGAAGTACAGACACACTGCACCAGGGACTGGCCTGGTTAGGCTGTTTAGTCTATTAACTCGCTGGTGGTGGAAACAAATTAGAGGATTTTAAATCTGCCCACTCACTTCCAATAAACTAATGATGATGACGCTCTTCTAACAATTAATTTTGCGGCTCCTATTTGGCATCCTTGTTTTTAGATGCAGAATGGACATCTCCCTCCTTGCAGAGCCAGACATGCAGAGATTTGGTCAAAGAACAGAACAGGAAACCAGGTGAACTCAAACACATGAGCTGAGACCAAATCTCTTGGGGAGCACCGGCAGCCTCTCAGACCACAAAATCCATTTGCTGCCCTCCTGTAAGTTTAACAGTTACAACTCCATGCAGTTTATTTGGGTTTTTGGTGTAAGAATGCTAGTACTGCCAAAGAGAGGAGAAAGTGAGCTCTCACATGTGTGACAGAGCCAGATACCAGTGCAGTGCAAAATGCCAAAGAACGTGTATTTGTTTAGCTCCTCAGTATCCCCCTGTGCAAAGCTCATAACTAGCTCACATCAGGCTTTCAGACAGCTTTGAGAACTGGTAACAGGTTGGTCCAATGGACAATATCCAAAGCACTCAGTGAGCTTGAAAGAAACACATAATGCAAACTTCAACACTGTACAAGGTGATGAAAATGAAGCAACTGAGCAAAGAGCAACATGAAATGGATGCCATTAAACAGTGGGGTAAAGCTAATGCTGTTCTGCACAACACTGACACTACACCAACCCTTTATCAAGGAAAGAAGCAAACACCTTCCCTCAGTCAGACTGCTTATAATTTACTAAAGTCACAGTCTGAAGAAATTAATAGACAAGAACAGTCTATTTTATTCACTCAAGTGAGGGACCTTTATACACTTGCCAGCATTTTCTCTTATGCACTGGCAAAGGCTGCTGGAAGGTGCGCTGGCGCTGTCAGAATCCAGGAGGAAGCTTCAATCACAACTGCCAGCCAAGGAGGCGTTAACAGCAGCAAGCCCGATCCAGAGGCACACCAACAACATTTCCATCCCTAGTCTAGGCAAGGCCCGAGATAATGAGAGGCTCAGGGTGACACATGAGCCTGATCCAAAGTCATCTGAGGCCAGAAGGGACCTGTAATGGCAGTCCACACACTTCAAAGCCACCTCTCACAAAAACCTGCAAGAACACTGAAGTGGAAAGGTACGTTCAGGGAAAGTCACTACTTTATCCATCTGAACATTTCACCCAGTCTCTTGAAACTTCTTCTGACCTGCCTCGACACAAAGGTTGTTGAGGAGATCTCCACTGTAATGTTGTAAATCATTACACAAGTGGCCAGACTTGCTGTCAGCTCTCATCCTCTAATAACCAACAGCCCTGAACAAACTGCCCGACGGACAGAGAAAGACTGACTAACACATAGGAGAAACAGATAAATCATTTGAGTTTTGCTGTTTAAATATACAATTTTCTTAACACTTAAGTTGTAGCATAAATTTAACATTCCTACAGAACTTCAAAGCTGACTGGAGGACCAGCTCATTCTCTCATAGGCATTCTCTGCAATTGTCCTTCTAGGGAATGTCACGTGAACTACAGAAACACATCCATCTCCCAAGCATGCTGCTCTCTCACTTTTAACACTTCATGTTATCAGCCAAGTGAAGCAAGGCCAAAGTGTATAACTTCATGGCATTTTTCTTCTTGAAACAGAAACTTTTGAAGCTGTTTGATCAATTCTAAGGACTTCACAGGAACGTTGCAGGCATCAGTGCAAGAAAAAACAACAAACCTATGTTGGCAGCAATTTAAAAAAAAAAAATTAAGCAGTAATTAAAAATTAAGAAACACGTAGAGGATCACCCATGGTGACATGTCATTCCCCTGTCCCTCTCGTAACTTCCAGGCTTCAGTCCCAATGACAGGGTTCAATAGAGAAAACAAGCAAAGGCTGGACTTTGCCAAGCCCAGGACCGCAGAACAAAGGCTTGTTCCACACAGTGAGCAATGTTGCCATGATAAGGAAGACCCTGAATATGACAGTACTGCAGTTCTATCCTGCACTTGAGTGTAGTCCTTTGCTCTAGAGAAAGCTCACCTCTATTGCGAGTTCTCAGACATATCCCCTCTACAGCTGCAAACCTCTTAAACCTGATTCAGAATCCCAGACAGAAGCAAACACCTGCACTTCCAACACCTTCCCAAGAACTAATCTGAGCACTGCTGAGCTAAATGGTGGATCTGTGTCTCCAGGTATCAAGCGAAAATAGTTTGGTTTGTCTTCAACAGCACTCAGGTGGCACCAAGAGGAGCGTGCGACAGAGATACAACTGCTCAAAAGATGCAGAGAAATGAGCTGCAGTGCTCAGCAGCAAACTGGGCTATGACAAATTTGCCTCTGATGCTGGCACAAGTACTGGGCTGGAGACCACATCCCTGCTTTATCTACTTAACCCTTGTCTCCTCTACTAAACACTGACTCATGAAGTAAGTCCATAAGGGACAGAGAATCCAGTCCTCAGAACAACCCTCACATCTGGAAAGCCTCTGCGCTACTCCAGCACAGGCTTCCCATACAACCCCGAGCTTGTCATCCTACCTCAGTTTCCCACACCCTTCTCAAGTGGCTGTGCAGGGGGTTGGGGAAGGGACCAGCCTTCCCCTTCTTCACATATATCTTTAGACATATAACATTAAAAACACCTTAATCAGAGCCCACTCAGGCCTGCAACATGCATAACGTTGTATTTACTCAGACCGAGTAGCTCTCTGAAGCGTTTCTGCAGGATCTGCCTAACGATGAAGCCACCTCTTCGCACAGGCACAAACTCACAGTCCTCGCCCAACTCCCATTAAAAACGCTCCCAGAAATGAACGAAGCAGAGCACGGCACGTGCACAAAGGGGCCAAGCTCCAGGGCCGAGCCCACCCAACCCACAGGATGCTGCTGGAGGCACAGCAGCCCCAAGCGTCGGCAGAGCCCGGCGCCGCTCGGCGAGATCAGCACGGCCGCGCCTCCCTCCCCTCGCCCAGCTGTCTGTTCCCGAGGGACCCTCCCCGGAGACCCCCGGCCCTG